>NW_026067925.1:9012189-9133588 GCF_014885135.2 Alexandromys fortis | reverse complement strand
TGGGTGCACCCCTCGCGGTCCTGAGTTCCTTGCTTGTGCTCTCTCTCCTTCTGCTTCTGATTTGGACCTTGAGATTTCAGTCCGGTGCTCCATTGTGGGTCTCTGTCTCTGTCTCCTTTCATCGCCTGATGAAGCTTGGTATTGGCGTAAAAACAGAGAAGTCGTTTTTTCCATTCTGAATCCCACCCCCTACTTACTGCCCAACTCTCTGGCTAGAACCCTCGTTATAATGTTGAACAGAAGCTGGGAGATGGAGCACACTTGTCCTCAGGGTTACAGTTAACGTTTGAATAATTCACTGTTAAGCTGTAAGATTTTTATAGATGCTCTTAATTAGGTTGACAAACGTCTCTGTATGGAGCAAGGTTTTTAAAAATCATAAATGTTGAATTTTAAAATGTTTTGTTTTGTATCTTGAGAGTTTTTCTTTTAATTTTTAAATATAGTATCATATTCAAGTACTTTTGGGCACTGAACTAGATACACATTACTGGGACGAATCTCACTTTTGCTGGATATAAAATACTTCTTATATATCACCTACCTTAGTTAGTTAATGTGTTCAGAGTTATTACAACAATATGCCCAAGAGAGACAGATGTAGTTTTCTTATTATTAAGTCATCTCTGGCTTGTATACAGCTTGTCTGCTATATAGTCATGTGCCAGAAGCTTGGTCCACAGTGTGGTGCTCAAAAGTACTATAACTCTTAAGCAGTGGAACTACGGGAAGAGAGATGGCTTTTAAGAGGCAACTGACTCCGTTGGAGCTCAGTAAAAACGGTTGTTATCACACAGCCTCGTCCTTCCTTTAAACCTCTTCCTCTCTTCTGGATGCTGATGGCCCTTCTGTATGTGGTCATTTGCTTTCCTGCTTCCTCACTGCTATATTGTGACACAGCAAAGGGTCCCAACTAGGACAGGACCTGAGACCACGCGGTCTGGACTCTTTGGGACCTGGCACCATGAGCTAAACCCCAGGGAGCTTTTATTTTACCTGCTCAAGAAGGACTGGAGTCTCTGTCTGGTCTTTCTATTGCTATTTCTAGAAAGAAGGAGAAACCGGAGAGCAAAACCGCCTCTATTTCCTTGAAGACTCTGTGAACGGTCGGTATAAATTCTTTAAACAGTTGTTAGAATTCTCCAGTGAAGCCGTTTGATTCTGGGGTTTTCCTTGTGGGAAGTTTCTGAATTCCTAATTAAATTTTCTTTCTTTCTTTCTTTCTTTCTTTCTTTCTTTCTTTCTTTCTTTCTTTCTTTCTTTCTTTCTTTCTTTCTTTTCTTTCTTTCTCGTGACAGACCCACTAAGGCTTTCCAAAGCCTCAGTTTTTATGTTGGTGTCTGTGATGGCCAATGTTCAGCCTGGCAAGACCTAGAGTCACCTGGAGACAGGCCTTAGGGCATGCTGGTGAGGAATTATCTTGACATTAACTGATGAAGGAAAACTCAGCTTACTGTGCACAGGAGTCTTCCCCGACAGGGATCCTGGACTGTGTACATGGAGAGAGGAAACCGAGCAGCGAGAATGCATCCCTCGTTTTCTTCTCCTGAGTATGATGTCATGTGACCAGTAGCTTCAAGCCACCGCTGCCTCGACTCTTCTGCTGTGATGGACTGTACCTTCAACTGCGAGCCCAAGAAATCTTTGTCCTTTACGTTGCTTGCGTCAAGGTGCTGTCACCACAGCAACAGAAAAGGAGCTAAGGCAGTGTCTGTCTAGGAAACGCCCCTTTCGTATAAGCGATCTGATTTGCTATGTCCTATGGCCCCTCCCATGTCTGTAATGGCAGTAGTGACAGGGATAGTCTTGCTATTGGTTTCAGCTTGAATCTTCTCTCAGTCTAGCTCAGGGATTGTTTTGATCCTTTAAAGAACCAACTTTTGGATTCACTGAAATCCTTAGTTGCTTTGCTTTTGCTTTTTTCTACTCCATTTTAACTATTCTCTTCCTTTTGCTTCTCTTGGGATCAGTTATCTTTTCTTTTTGTAGTTTCCTGAGGCAGAAATCTAGGCTACTGATTTGAAGTTTTCTTATTTTTAAGTATAAACATTAAAACCTAGAGATTTCTTATAGAATTTCCTGTAAGTATTGCTTTAGGTTTATAGTGTAATTGCTTTCATTTTCCCAAGGTATTTTCTAATTTGACAGGATCTATAGTCACCTTGAAGACAAACTTTGGGGCATGACTTTGAGAAAGTTTTTGGGCTAGTTGATTTGAGAAGACCAACCCTAGCAGGCAGCACTGTCCCACGACACTCATGCGACACCTTTGTAGATGGGAGAGCTAGTCAGAAAATAGCTGGTGGCGGCGGGGGAATGGTGGTGGATTTATTTTGTATTGTGTTTCTTGATTCTATTTTCTTTTTCTTTTTTTTTTTAAACTGTTAAGAAAACTTTTGTGGTTTTATTGTATCATGAGGCATTGAAACATCTGAACAAATCAATATCTGGGTGGTGAGGCAGCTGCTTTCTCCTTCACTTCTTTGGGTTACTAGAGCAACTTGTCAGTAGATTAAAAAATGAAATAAAACAAAAAACCGACAATCTTTTGTATTACTTAAGTCTTTCCAAGGCATGCGCTGGTACAACACAAACGTCTCCTGTCAGATGCAACTAGTCTAGCATCCAAACATCATGCACAACACCGTGGTGACAGAAGCGCACTGCACCCACTCCCACCTCGGCCCTGCTCATTTGTGTATGATATTTGGAGCATCTGGAGGAGGGAGATAGTATTGGGAAGAGGAGGGAGGAGGAAACAGCGTGAGTGTCTGGCCAGGAGGTCAGCCGAAGTTGTGCATGGCAAGCCTGCCTGTACATGTCATTGGTGCAAACCCAAGCATCATTGATGTTCTTTAATAGAAACATCTGGTGGAAACCCATGGTGGGATCTTCATCGGCCTTTAGCTGGCCTACAACCATGCTGATGATACAGCTATCTGGTGTAGGCTGATGGTCCTGCGCCGTGATACTATACTGGATTTTCTGGAACGGAAGGCTAGACAACTTTTCCACAATGGCAGCTTTCCCCTGGAACTGCTGTCCTTCCCATGTAAGGCATGATGCATCAATGTAAATTGCGCCTAGCTGGGTTCTGTCGTTATCAAATAATTGGTAGTAATGCTGAATAAAGCTGGATCCAATCTGCTCCCAAATTGGCTTGTCTCCCATCCTGGAGAGTCACCCACCTCACCAAGACCCGTGGGGCTGGCACAATGGCGGCAGCGGCAACCCAGCGCGGTCTGCGACCGACTGTTGATTCTATTTCTTATTCTAAATATTTTTTTTAGTTAATTTTTTCAAATGTCTATTTAAAAAAGATTAAGTCAAAATCTAGCATGCTACTTGCAAGATAAAATCTTTTGGAGAAAAAAAGTTATAAATAAAATATAAATTTATACAATTGGCTAAATACCATGGATTAAAACTGTTTCATTACATTTATTTATCTATTGATTTGTGTGTGTGTATGTGTGTGTGTGTGTGTATGCACAGACATGACACAGCCTGAGCAGAGCTCAGAAGGCAGTTGTAGGAGTACGTTCTCCCTTTACCATGTGGATCTCATTATCAAACGCAGGTTGTCAGGCTTAGCAGCACACACTTTTACCCACTGAGCTATCTTGCTGTCCCAATATTGTGGGTTTTCTTTAGTTTTCTAAAACCTTTTCTCTGTGTAAGTATTTGGAACTTTCTGTTAACTCAGCTGTCACTGACTCTCATAAGAAACGCATCTTTGTGTAATGGCTCCCGCATCTAACTCAATATCCAACGTGGTATACTACTTTCAAAGCCAGGATCCACCTGTGCAGATGTTAGATTAAGGCTAGGATACATTATGTGTGGTGCAAACACATCTGTTTTAGCCATACCAAGGGCCTTTCCCAAACAAATAGCATGTCCCCGTGCTAGCAAATTTCTTCTGCAAACAATGAAGACAAAGATCCTGTTCTATGACTCAATTATTGGGATCTTCAAAGTTTGACTACAGCTTCAATATGTAGATTTTCCTGGAGTTTCTGAGGTTTTGGTTTGCAAACTTAAAAACAGTTGAAAAACTGAAATTCATACCAACAACATGTGACTCTCTGGCTGTCGGAGGATCCTGGTAGCTCTTGTAATGTGCTCTATAGCTTCCTTGAAGAATACAATTGAATGAGACATCTAGCAGAAGAAATGTGGCAAGAGAACGAGTTACAGGTTTAGCAAAGTCAAGTGTGCATTATGATTTTATGTACAAGGAAACAGGAATGGAGCGACTCTTTAGTGGCATGGTGGTGACCGAGACCCAGCTAACAGTCTATGTCAACATTTAGAGAAGACAAATTTTCACAGTGAGCTCACTCACCCCTTAACTAATACTCTAGTGAGCTGACCCGGGCACTTGTGGGGTTGAGTTTACAGAATGAAGGACAGAAAAATGGCATCTAAGTTGCTTTTCTGTTGCTCTCCTGGCAGTGGCTGGTGGGGGAGACTTAGGAAATTCCACATGGTGTCTATGATTTGGCTGGCATCTCTTTCAGCATGTCTCTGCTCATTACAGCAATGGAAAAGACAAAAGAGCCACAGCCATGGTGAGTTTGTCACCCAGGACCCCGATGCTATATTCTCTTGCATTTCTTAACTCCGCTATCTCTGCCATTCAGTTCCCTACAG
This sequence comes from Alexandromys fortis, assembly GCF_014885135.2. Classification (NCBI taxonomy): domain Eukaryota; kingdom Metazoa; phylum Chordata; class Mammalia; order Rodentia; family Cricetidae; genus Alexandromys; species Alexandromys fortis. Next base: position 9,128,932 of record NW_026067925.1, on the reverse strand, counting down.
CCTCAGCTCACCCCATCTTTACAATTAGATGCCACTGAGACAGAGAAGAGAGAAACCAACAAACAAGTGTGTTTCTAATGGTCTGCTTTAAAACCAGAAGAAATACTCCTCAGGCACACACCCAAATAAACATATACATGCTTAGCACTCCCCAGGTTTTCCTAGAGTGTGGCTTTACCTCCAGAGATGTTGAGTCCAACTTCATTTGGAATTCCTTAAGTATGCTGAAAATTTTGTTGTAGTTATTGGTGCTCTGGTAGATCTTCTTTCTGTGAGGCTTGTTTATATCCATGAAGTCCACAAATACAGTTGGGCTATTCATCAGGCTTTCGTGGGTCCACTGGATCTGTTGTAAGAAGAGAACTCAGTGAGCATTCGATCGATATGCAAGATTTCATTGTCTTTACATTGAAATCCTATCTTTCCTAGGACCAATCTGTCTGTCATAGAAGATTCCAGCACTGGATCCTAGGACTCAGGCTCTTAACCTATTTGTGTATGTGTGTGCGTGTACATGCACGTGTGTATGTGTGCATGTGTTTTCCTTCAGGAAGTGAAGCTTGTGGACCCCTCCTCAAAATCATAGTTTTTAAGGATTCTCATAAAATACAAGTATTCAGAAGTCGAGAATATAGAAATAGAAATAGAGTTCTGCCCAAAAATTCTCCTTTGGGCTGAGAGTTCTAACTGTAGCTCCACAGACAATGTGCGGTATCATTCCAAGGCTGCTAACTCTTCCTCATTAGACAGTCTCAAGTTTCCTCTTCTCTAAAACCAGCCACAGAGACTGGCCCTTTCGCCTCCTGTCCACTGCAGGGGTCTTTGCGCTGGCTATCAGAGCTAAAGGTGGCTGCAGGCAGTGTCCACACCAGTTCCCGTAGTTCTCAGCATGCGCCTCACTGGCTACCCAGCGCTGGGAATTCCTGATGGACGTTTAGGAGTCATTCACTTAGCAAATGATGGTCCAAGGACAGAAGGACAGAAAGGCATGATGGCTAAGGGGCTGTCTGATACCAGATGTCCTGGGTTTGGATGGTGATGCCGTCACCTGACCAGCTGCATAACCTTGCTCTGCTCGGCACTGATTGTCAGGCAAGAATAATAACCGCCTACATTGTAGAGTTGTTATGAAGGAAGATTAAGGTAGGAACGGTGTGTAAAGCTCTTAAGACAGCACCTTGCGCACTGGGTTCCCTATTATTAGAGTCACAGTCCACTCTCTAAAGCAGGCAACCAGTTAATTGTTAATTCTCATGCTCGTAGTTTATATCCTTGATTGATACAGTCGTTAACTCTGCCACCCACAGGGCTGATGGCCGCTGAGAAAACCTGGTTCCCATGAAGTTGCTTCCTCACTGTGCACTGCCTTTGCACCTGCTCCTCGCTGTAATAAACAGTGAAAACAGATTTGTGCAGGGCACTTACAGGGAGGTCAGTTGCTTCTCCCGGGGCAGGAAACAATGAACTCTCTTCTGAGTTCCAATTGACTAGTCTGTCTATCCCCTCATTCACTCCTTTAAAAACAAAATGGATTATTATTGTGTGTGTGTGGGCACATCTGGAAGTCAGAGGAAGACTTTGTTGGGGGAGTTGGTTCTCCCCTTCCACCTTTATGTGCGCCTGAGGCTAGAACCGAGGCTGTCAGGTTTGCAGGAGAAAAACACGCCCCCGGAGCTGTCTGACCAGCCCCACCCCTTCACTCAGTCTTTATCCATTCATCCTAGATATAAGCTGAATTCTAAAGATTTATCATAAATAAATCAGTGATTCTGTCCTCATAAGGCATGTAGACTGGAAAGAGCTCAGGCAGGTCTGTGATAGACAAGCCCCACAGTCTTACACAAAGGAGAGTCACAGTCTAGGAGGAGGCTGGTTATTGGTCAGAAAAGGTTACCACATGGTTAAAAGTATGCACTGAATTTAAAAAATGATCCATACACTAATCTGTCAAATTCTAGTGTCATATATGCACAGAATACAAAGTCATGACAATGTGAAATAAAAACTAAATAAGACATTTACCACCCAAAATATGTATTAGTACGTCCAACTGTTTTGAAAAAGACCTCTTCATCTTGTCTAACGGAGGCACCATCTTCCTGTTCCTGGGTGCCGGACCTGCTTTAGACTTCACTCATAGTGGGCATCGGCCACCTGGAGCCTGCATTAGTTAACTTAGTGTGATGTGCATGATCTAAGTCTTGAACAGTGGTCAGGAATGAGCCATGGGAGGAGGCCTGCAGTTGCAAAGGCAGAGGCTATGGAGAAGAAGTTGTCTTCTGGTTGGAATATAGGGGCACACGCTCAGACTTCTGGTATACACAGAGGCATGGAGACTGAAGCTGATCCCAGGGCAGGGCATCTTGATGCTGGAGGGGGTCAATGGATGCAGACGAGAAATGGTTTCCAACATGCTGAACGTGAGGTGCCCAGGCAGCATGACATAGGTATAGAGTTCTCTCTCTCTCAAGGTTTAGGTTATTTCCACCAAATTTCTTGCCTACATTTAAAGTGTAGGGGGCTGGAGAGATGGCCAGCACTGGCAGCTCTTATGAGACCCTGGGTTCAGTTCCCAGCACCCATATGGGACTTCACAACTGTCTATAACTGTAATCTTGTAGGATCTGATGCCCTCTTCTGGTGTGCAGATGTACACTCAGACGAGACACCCATATACATTTAATAAATAAAGAAGTAAATCTTTAAAATGTAGACATAAGAGTATTTTTCAGTATCGCAATAGCTGAGATGTATCACTCACTGTGTAGCAGAAACAATTCTAAATGTTTTCTTTTCACTAGAGCTGCTCATTCTCACCAAAGACCCATGAGGTAGGAAATTACTGCCCTTACTTAGACGTCAGGAAACCAAGGCACAGAAGGGGCATTTGCTCAAGGATACCGTTCATGAGGGGAGGATCTGGGCTTTGAACTTGGGTAGAAACTGAGTTTAAAATCCCCAGGTCCCACTGCTTCTCAGAGACTAGGGAAGACAGAGAAGACTAGAAGGGCTGGATATCCAGTACCCAGGCAGAGGACTGGGGAAGAGATGCCACCACAGCATGACGCAAGAGCAGCTCCATGGAGGACAAGGAAGACCTGTATTCAGGAAAGGACTGCAGGAGATTCGAGACAACTGATGGGAGAAGACAGGCTGGTGGATGTGGAGACGGAAAAGCATTTTGTTGGGGTCCTAAATGCCAATACATTTGAATAGAGTTAAAAAAGACTGAAGGGTGGAAGTCATATGGGTCAGCATAAATGATATTAAGACGTGTATACACTAAAAGGTAGATAATTCCAATGAAGATAATATAGCAATTGGAATGTCTGTAAAAATTTTTAAAATCTCTATCACTTTGTAATGGTCTCAGAACAATACATATACATGTGCATATTTAAATATTCACATACAGACACATATTTACATAGTTGTTTATGTGCACATCTATATAAGTAGAGTTCTGTGGATGAAGTTTGTATCCTACAATTCTGTCTCACTGCTGTTAGGCCCTTCACATCCTCCCCAGGAGTCTCAGGACAGGGCCGTGAAGAGCTGACTCACTGCCCATTGAGCCTCAAGACTCAGCTCTGGTCAGCTGGTCACATCTGTCTCTGTGATCGGCATTAAAAGAGACAGCAAGGAGGTTAAAGGTCAGAGGAGTGAAGGGAGATGAGGAGCCTGGGCAACTCCAGTGGCATTTCTGCTGCCAGTGGAGAGGGAGGAGCAGGGTTGAGGATCTGAGAGGCCAGGATCACGAGCAAAGGAACCGCGGACTGACCGTTTCCTGCATATCTCAAGCTGTGCTCTCGGATATCGTCAAGTAAGGAATGCAATTCTTAAGAGGATAAAAGTTGCTTTCATTAATATTATAGACATATTTGGAGACTTTCATTAAACAACATTTTGTGTGTGTGTGCGTGCATATGTGTGCAAAATTCCACTTGAAATGTATTTAAGAACACACCTGCAGATGGTTTTGGAGTTCCTTTGAGAGAAGCTGGTAGAAAAGACTTTTTTCACTGGACTCAACTAAACGATCATGAAACACTCGGCTGGCTTCATGGACTAAGAGCTTAGCAGCCATCTCTTTGGAGTTGATAACACTCTTGTCTGCTTGCATCAACCCCAGTAGAAGCTGCATGGGATCAAAAAGCAAAACAAAACAACAAAAAAACAAAACATATAACCAACATTAGCAGGGTATTGTGTGAGATGAAAGCTCGAGTTTTGTGAGTGTATACTTTATAAAAATAGAAGACACTTTCCAAGGTAAGAACCATTAGCTTCTATAAGTGACAATCTGGAGGTTTCTATGGGATGGGCAAGTTAAAGTCAAAGAAACCTGCTACAGAATGGCTCTTAGTGGGAGGAGATTTGGTAACATCTCAGGTTCATCTAAGAGAGACTTGCCAGGATCAGAAGCAATAGCCTGGTGCCAAATGCTGCCAGCATAGGTGTTAGTGAGGGACTTTTTATTAACACCCCCCTCACTCTATAGCTTTGGCTGGCCTACAATTTTTCATGTAGAACAGGCTCGTCTCGAACTTAGAGATCTTTCTGCCTCTGCCTCCTGAACACTGAATTAAAGGTACTACCACACCTGGTTTTGAGGTACTGTCTAATGTTGATGTGTTTTGATTTTTGTTTTGATTAAGAACGCTTGTGCAAATAAGCTGAACTTTTACAGCAAGGGAAGAAAGATACCATACTAATTTTTCTTTCTTTCTTTCTTTCTTTCTTTCTTTCTTTCTTTCTTTCTTTCTTTCTTTCTTTCTTCCTTTCCTTTCCTTTCCTTTCCTTTCCTTTCCTTTCCTTTCCTTTCCTTTCCTTTCCTTTCCTTTCTCTCTCCTTTCCTTTCTCTTTTCCTTTCTTTCTTTTGTTCCTTCATTTTCCCTTTTTCTTTTATTTCTTTCATTCATTTCCTTCCTTCCTTTCTCCTCCTCCTTCTCCTCCTCCTTCTCCTTTTCTTCTTCTTCTTCTTCTTCTTCTTCTTCTTCTTCTTCTTCTTCTTCTTCTTCTTCTTCTTCTTCTTCTTCTTCTTCTTCTTCTTCTTCTTCTTCTTCTTCTTCTTCTTCTTTTTTGAGGCAAGTTTTGTCAATGTGTTCTTGGCTGTCCTGGAACTCTCTGTAGACCAGGATGGCCTTGAACTCAAGAGATCCACTTGCCTCTGCCTCTCAAGTGCTGGGATTAAATATGTGTGCTACTGTTTTAGGGTTTCTTTTGCGGTGGAGAGACACCATGACCACAGCAACTCTTATAAAGGAAAATATTTAATTGTAATAACTAGCTTATAGTTCAGAAATTTAGTCCATTATCATCATGGTGGGACATGGTAGCATGCAGGCAGACACAGTGCTGGAGAGGTAGTTGAGATTCCTACAATTTGCAGGTAACAGGAAGTAGACTGAGACACTGGGCAGTATCCTGAGCATATGAGACCACAAAGCATGCCTCCCCAGTTACACCCTTCATCCAACAAGACCACACCTCCTCTAACAAAGTCACACCTCCTAATAATGTCATTCCCTATGAGCTTATGGGGGCCAATTACATTCAAACTACCACAGCTACTATGCCTGGCTAAATTCTTTTTCTTAACATTGAAGTTTGAAAATTATTTACTTATGGCTGCTGCCAGAGCCAGTACTGCTGGAAAGGCGGTGAAAATTGATGCAGGTGTACAAAGTTCCTACATAGGTTCACTCCCGTGCAGTAACAGGACCAGCACACAACTCTTTCCCATGGATCTGTGCTGCTAATGCAAGTTCACGCTTACACCTTCTCATGTGGAAGTACCAACAGGGAGGGAGACAGGACAGAGCCTCAGTGCAGCACAATTGCATCTCAATTTAAGTGCTAAAAATAAGCTAGAGAATTAACTTCAAAACCAACCTTGAACATGTCTCGGGGGTTAAACATATAGTGGCATTTGGTCGGCGTTGGCAGCATGTTCTTGCAGACTTGATAGTATATCGCCAGGGAGCAAAGCACAATCTGGTCTCTACACCTCTGAACCTCAGCTACGAAGTTATGGATGGAGAAATATATTCCCAAGTGAGCCTTTAAAGGGAAAATTTATGTCCAGTTAAACATTTAAATATGGGCTACAGCTAATATTTACCAAGAAGCATACATGTGAACTGCAATGGAGGGTTAATTCCACTGAAAATTATTCCTAGCTAAAATCTTAGGGCAGGGTAGAGGCCTAAGTACAGAGGCACCCCTGGCTGTGGCAAACAGACGTTCTGAGAGCTCTTACTGTTTGCCTAGTAGTCTAGAGCAGGTGGTGTGTATTCCTTGGGGACATTTGGTGGCCCACCTCTGTGCAATCACTTGTGGTGCTCTCTCATCTCCCTGCTCACTGAGAGAGCAGGTGTTAGAACATTACCCTGTCTGGAACACTAAATACATAGGTTTTCTTTGGAGAGTCCAAAATTCCTTGTGGGAAAAATGGCTCAAATTGAAATATAGTGTAAGTTTATACATCTGATGTGTGAGATTACATAGAACATAGTACCTTCAAAATTAATCTTACATTTTCTTTCTTTATAAAGTTTAAAGGTAAATTAAAACCATTTTTCTTTTTATTTTTTTTTAAAGTCATTTTTCCTCAGATCCCTTATGATTCTGATGCAGCAGGAGAGCATGGCCACACCGGAAAGAAAACTGCTTTGGAAGAAAGCAAATGTGTGTGCCAGGCTGGCAGAGGAAATCCCGCCTCCTAGGAGAAGACGCCAAGGTCAGAACTAAGAGTGCTCATGCTTAAAGAGCCCATGCCAGATGCAGGAACTCAGTCAGCAGAATAAGTCCTGGGATTGCATTAGACATGTACCACAGCACTTCGTATAAACGCTAAATTGTGGTTTCAGTATTAAGAGAAAAATCATTGGAATAGTCCAGAAAATGCAGGAGAAATAAAATTGATAAAGACAAGAATAATTTCTCAGTGTTAGTGTTTTCAAGTTCTCAGACTTTTCTTTAGAATATGTTCTTTTTTTCTTCCCCAGTTAGCTAGGAAAGAGAGGGTGTATTTCATCTTACAGCTTGTAGGCCATCATTCAAGAGAGGCTGGACATGAACTCCAGGTAGGAACCCGGAGGAAGAACTAACACAGAGGCCATGGAGGAGTGCTACTTATTGGCTTGTTTCTCTTGGTTTATTCAACCTACTTTCTTAGACACCCATGTTGACCTGCCCAGGGGTGGCACTATGCACTATGGGCTGGGCTCTCAGTGGGCCAGCCCCCCCCCATTAATACCAGTCAAGATAATGCCTAATTTTTAATGCCAGCGCTTAGGTGGCAGAGGCAGGTGGCTCTTTGAGGCCAGCCTACATACAGAGTAAGTTCCAGCTTGGTCAGGGTTACACAGAGAAACCCTATTTCAACCATCACACATGCACAAAGAAAAGATTTGCCCTTCCCAGGTATCTAGGCTTATGTCCAGTTGACAAAAACCAAGCAGTATAGTAGAGTACTATAGCATTCTTGAGAACCCGGTACTATTCCAGTGGACGGAGGGAGGGAGTGAGGGAGGGAGGGACAAGCTAGGTGCATTACCCGGAAGATAGCATACAGGGCGCTCTGTGGAGGATGAGGCAGCACCAGCAGACAGAAGTGTTTGAGGAGGCGAGGGCTGACATCGTTCCCACTGGCAGAAGGTGCACAGGAAGCAATTATAGCAAGATCTTGAATGGTCTGTGGGAAGAGTTTTAAAAAAGGAATACATCTGCCAAAAGTAAAAATATATCAATTTCCCCACCCCTAAATTTGAATTTAGGCAAACATTTAGAATACTATTTATTATAAAACAGAAACTATAATGGTAATAGAACCTGTGTTCTTACGGGGAACCTGTCATAAAAGATAAATTACTTCCAGCTGGCTTTCTAAATGTCATCAGGAACATTCCATTTAAAAATGACAGTCACTTCACAGTGTCAACCTATTAGAAGAATGGTGTGGGATGTCCTTCTGTATATGTGTTGCTTTTATTGGTTGATGAGTAAAGCTATTTGGACCAATGGCTTAGCAGAGTAAAGCCAGATGGGAAATCAGGACACACACACACACACACACACACACACACACACACACACACACATAGAGAGAGAGAGAGAGAGAGAGAGAGAGAGAGAGAGAGAGAGAGAGAGAGGAGAGAAGGCAGAGTCAAAGAGATGCCATGTAGCTGAAAGACACTGGATCCTTACCAGTAGGCTACAACCTCATGGTGATATGTAGATTAATAGAAATGGGTTAATTTAAGATGTAAGAATTAGTTACTAAGACGCCTAAGCCATCCACCAAGCAGGGTTGTAATTAGTACAGTTTTTGTGTGATTATTTGGGTCTGGGTGGCTGGGAAACATATGAGCAATATCCAGTTACAGAAGAAAACATGGGGAAACACATCACAATACTTGTCTGGACAAAGTTCAAAAACATAATAGACATGTGGGATCATACCAAACAAGAAATTTCAGCATAGCAGAGTAGTCGACAGTGTGACCAGTTATAGACCACAGAGCAAAGTTATAAGGTGCACTAGAGTAACCACAGTAATAGCAACTTAACATACATCCCCAGATCACTAGATGGGAGAATTTGGGATATCATTACTTAAAGGAAATGATAAGTGTTGGAGGTGATTCATGAGCTAATTGCTCAAATTTCATGATTAAGTCTTATATAAATATAGCAAAATGTCACCCTGTACCTATAGGAATGCCCACTGATTCTATGTAAATTAAAATTAACAAGAGGTCATTGGGAAATAAGCAATAGGTTGCTGAGGCTAGCAAAGAGGATGCTGTTGATGAATGAGTTATCACAGGAATGTATCTCTGTTGGGGCCAGGTCTGGCCGGGGATGAGAAGATGCTCAAAGTAACATCATATTGATCCTGATTCACCACAAAACCACAACGGTGGTGTGCTGGTGGCTAGATTCAGATCAGAACTCAGTCTATCCCAATGGGGCGCTTTTGACAGCCCTGGTCCTTCCCATGTCCATGTTGGGGCTGCAGATATCCCACCAAAGACCTGCTGTGATTATTTTCTGGTCATTTTAGGGCAGTTGTCCAGGCTGTGTATTCCAGGACCCATTTCCTGTTCTCCTTCCTCCATCTCTCTCAGATTCTCTCTGGAGGGCTACACTCTTCCTCTTTGCCTTAGGTGGATGGTGATTTGAACAGTCGGGCTAGTGTCTGAGCCAATGCCACCCACTAGCGAGCGTGATTCATTTGGGACCTTAGCTTAAGTCTGCCTGAGACATGAAGCTTTGCAACACTGTCGTCTCATCTCACGGAGGAGAGATATGAGAATAGGACAGTTGAGATTGGTGGAGTCAGTTTTGGAACAAAGGGCAGAGATTTCCAGAGAAGGAACCAGAACAGGATCTCAACATGAACACTGTGTAAATTCATCACTCAACATTGCTGTAAGCATTTAGTAACAATATTTAGTGAGGAAAAAAAATCTTAGTATATACTGTACCTTCCATGTGTTTCTTTCAGTATCATAAAGCCCACCCATTTCCAACAACTGTCTGATCAATTCCAGGGGTGGCTGTGCTCCACTTGTGTCTGGTATCGGCATATTCAAATCATCAATATATACTACAATCTTAAGGAAGATGGAAAGTTTAAAAGTATTAATTAGTATACTCTTTGAAAAATTCTGAATTACCAAATCTTACTGTTCAAGAACAAAATTATATGCAATAATCTGCTTTTTAAAAATTAAAAATTGAAGAAGATCAAATCTATTCTGAAGCTATGGTCTTAGAAGACAGCAAGTGTTCAAACCCACAGAAACTATCCACCCTTGGTCCTGACACAGCTGCAGAATACTCAGGCAAGGTTTTGATGCTGATAAAGCAATTTAACTGTGGCTCTTGCTTCTGAATGTGCAGCTCACTAGGCCCTTTCTTATCGTGTGCTTGTTCTCGGCAAGGCCCTGTTGTAGGATTTAGCCTTCCTATTTCATATGCATCATGATTGGGAAAGAAAATTCAGAAACATATTCCACTTTTTAAATCCGTATTACTTTTTTTTTAACCTAGGACAATATTATACAGCTAAGTGTATTGATCATAATCTCCATGCAATGAAATCTTTTGCTTGTGTTTATTTTTCTGAAATAAAAATACAAATAGCTGCTTTAATTTCCCAATTTGTAACTGTCACTATTACTGTTATTATTATTTTTAGGAAAACACTGTTTTCCCCTCTTGGAACATAGACTGGCAGTCATGTTTCTCAACTGCATTTTATTCATGTGGGCAAAGATCAGTTTTATCCGTTATCTTGGGTGAATCTGAAGCAAATACTGAAGACCTACTAAAGGTAACCCAGCATTGTGAGCAGGGACTCCTAGGGGCCCTGTGTAGGTCTCTTTGTAATTCTTGTAAATCTCTTGACAGTGAACTAACCTGGGGCTGTTGAATGGGAGTCAGTGATCGTAAATTCCAAGTGTGACTCAGATAATAAACGGGCAGTTGATTCAGGCCAAACAGACTGGAGGAGAGATGAAGAGCAGCCGATGCCACCCAGTACCTGCCGGGTGCCCATAAGTCATTCCCTTCATGCCTGCTCCGAGTCTGTAAGTTCTAGAAGCTCCTCTTTCTGTTAGAGCTTTGCGCAGTGGAAGAAAACGAGCAAGAAGCTACAGCTGCCAAGCACCAGCAGCTAGCTCAGCCTGCAGATAACCTTCATGCAGATTTCGGCAAATTCTGCTGGTCTTAGTGATTCTCACCCTGAAAACCCATCACACTGAAAGAGGAATATACCGGTTTGAAAATCAAAGTCCCCATTCTAAGGGCATTTTTAAACAATGCTCAGGAGTGTGTGTTCTCCTTCTTACTAACAAAAACAAACAAACCAATTTGTTACTTGATTTGTATAAGCGGAGAGCCTAGAGGGGCTTTATTACCCTGTTGTTTTTCGGGGCTCCAAGTATGTCTTTGGTCCTTCTGACTAACTTCTGTAGAATCAGCTCCTTGGTTTTGGTAGCTGTCATGTTGGTGGTGAAGTTTATTGTAGAGACTATAATTCCTTTGTCATTTTTAACTGGACTTTCATCATTCTTAATCTCTACTCTCCTTGTACTCTGATCTACAATGCCAAATACAAAAAGAGAAATAAATTTAGGGCAGTTTAAGAAAGATTTGCTCTATTTTAGGGTGTTAAGAAATTTGAAATGAGCAATTCTATCTTATTGTTGTTCTTTTAACGACAGTGCTCAAAGAGGAACAGCAGCTTGCAATGGCTCTATGAGTTCTCACTGTAGACTGTGTGTCAGAACCCAAAGTGCACGCGGCGGTCTGAAAGCTGAGGGAGCCCTCTTCTCGTTTGTGTATGTTAGAGACATCCAACTCAACGACTGGAAAGCGGCATGCAGGTCTCGTTCCGAGGGATACAGAGGATGCTGCTGCAGTGGTTTGGGACCCCACAGTCCCTCTGGCAGTCATGTGTCTGCTGTCAGGAGTCCTGGCCTGAGAGCTGCAGAGTCATGACTTTCTCCTGTATTGTGTTGGAAACCAGGGAAGCAGCAACCAGACAGCACCTTCTACCAGGCTGACAGGACTCACCTGTGAACGCACACGGGCTTCTCCACCATAGCCTCTTGTACCTTTTCAGGAGTTTTGAGTGGGCTCTGGATAATTTCCAACAGGTTGTATTTTAAATGAACAATTCCAGGTCTCTCTGTCTCTCTCTCTCCCTCTCTCTCTCTCTCTTTCTCTCTCTCCTTTCTTTCTATTTTTTCTAAGACAGGGTTTGTCTGTGTAACAGCTCTAGCTGTCCTGGAACTAGCTCTGCAGATCAGGCTGGCCTTGAAGTCACAGAGATCCACCTGCCTCTGCCTCCCAAGTGCTGGATTAAAGAAATTCTAGCTTTGACTTTATGATTTCTTACAGTAGGGAATGAGAAGGTTGACCCCGTGGGTCACACTTACCAAAACCTCCGAGTGATGCTTTGTAGGTCTCAGCAATCAAGATGTTGATATTCTGCCTTAGGCTGTTGGGACCAAACATATAAAGGACCACAAATTAGTTCATCATTTTAGCTGTAGTGATACAGTCTAATCAAAGCAACTGCACGTCATCGATTTTACTTCGATTTCCCACAGAAAAGATTGTTTTGCTGTTCACACTGCTATAGCCCTAAGCCCTCTCCACCTGCCACTTTCCTTTCAGCTACAACAAAAAACATGCTTCTCTAATATTTTAACAACGTGAGACTTAGTTTTAGAAATGTGTTTTATTTCAGAATTTTTTATTTGCAAAACAGGATTATATTTTTCTTTTAGGAAGAGGAAGGCAAAGTTCAGAATGATAAGCACAAGTAAAAAGTCTTTTCATATTTCAGATGCAGATGCTTTATTTCTATCACAACAAACAGATATTAGGCAAACCTTTGTGAGTTATCTGAGGTGCATTTTTCCAGGAGGAAAATAGCTTATAGTTGCATTTTACGTTATATAAAATGCATGGTTCTAAACTTAGTTATATTTAAAAATAAATGCAAGTATATCTGACTTAAAGGAATGAACCTATCTGTTAACACTCTGGAGAAAAGTAAAGATTTCCCTCTAAACAGAAAATTAGGGTGAACCAATAAGGAAAAAGATTAAATCAGCAACAAAAAGTTGGCCATTAGAGAAAAAGCATCTCAGAACTGTGGTTTCACACTGCATTCTACTCATTATTTAAAGAAGAATGGATACTAATGCCACATGCTACCAAAAGGATGAAGTTAGAAGGAATATTTCCAAACCCATTTCATAAAGTCAGCATTGACCAGATAAGAAAGCCAGAAAAATTCTGTAAACAAAGAGAATTTCAGGACACTATCACTTAGGAATACAGATACAAAAATCTTCAACAGAAAGCTTACAACCCCACACTCAACAGTGCATGAGACTATTCTTCATGATCAAGTGAGATCTATCCTTGGGATGTAAGGATGGTCCACCATATAGAACAATAAAATCTGAGGCAGCATAGTATAGAATAAAGGACAAAGGCTATAATAATCATTTATCAATAGGTAAAAAAATCGATACTGAAAACCATAATGAAGCTGAAAAGTCGCACAATATCTGAAACTATAGCCAGTATTCATGGTTTAGAAAAATCAATACTGTTATAATGTTTATAATGCCTAAAATGATCTACAAATTCAATTCAATATCAATCAAAACTCAAACTAGTTTTCATTTTTCTTTTGGAATCATAAGACTCCAAACAGACACTGTAATCCTGAACAGAAAGAAAAAGGCAGAAGTAATTGCAGGGGCTGGAGAGAAGCCTGTGCTGAAGAGCTTCACTGCTCTTGCGGAGGACTGGAGTTTGGTGGCTAACACTCACGTCAAACAGCCCCCAAACTCCAGCTTCAGGGTATACCAAGCTCTCTTCAGGGCTCTGCAGGCATTGGCATTCACATGCACACACCCTACACAAATACATAATCTCAAAAATTAAAACAAAAAGAATATAATACAAGTGAATATTAATTAAAACAAGAGGCTATTGCCATAAAAAGTGAACTAAGCCAGGCAAGAAGGATTAAATTCTATATAGCCTCCAGTATACTGAGAATATGAAGAAAGCTCAACTCGTGGAAGCAAAAAGACGGGTAGGTGTCAGGGGCTGAGGATGAGGTGGGTATAAATGGGTGTCTGTCTGCTCATGGATGCAAATAGGAGGAGCCTGATTTCAAGGCGTATCACATGGGTATGGAGGGTACCGTTAACATGTATGTATGTATGTGTATATATATATATATATTAGGAGAGACTGGGAAAATAATTTTTCTTATTGCCTCATTTGAATAATTCTCATCATTATATAAAAGTTGCTTTGTAAGAACAAACTCCACATTCATCAAGGAAACATTTTTGCCAGATAAGTCAAATTTAAAGTTTGATGTATAGATATACCTTGTTCTTTTAATTTCATTATGTAACAGGACTTTTCCTAAAATTGACCCGAATTTTATATCGAATGTTCCTCGGCCCTCTAGCTTGTCAAGCATCTCCGTGATGGCAGTGGTCTTCCCGACACCGGTGTCTCCTGAGGGGGAGATGCATTGCACATGTCCACATGTTAGCATGAGCTAGTAGACATGTATTCATTTGAATTGGCATGGAAAGCACATTTTTGTTCTTCTGTTTTAAAGGTGAGAGAAGTTAATTAGAACTTAATGTAAATTTCTTTCAAGCTGTCTGATTTATATTCTTACAAAAGACAGATTAAGAGATAATTGTATTTTTTATTTAATGTTCATTTAAGCCCATCACAACTGTTTCTTGCTTAGCACACTAGAACTGTGTTAAATAAGACTCTTTGAACCAAACGAAGCAAAATCAATTAAAAATAGACATTTTATGTGCACGAGTGCTGTATCTGTATGTGTGCGCACACGGTGTGCGACACCTGCCCGTGAAGGTTGCAGACTCTCCTGGGACTGAAGTTACAGATGGTTCTGAACCACGAAGTATGTACTAGGAAATGAACCTGAGCCTCTGTGAGTGCTGCGGACCCTAAGCCTCCTCTCCATCCCACCTCCAGGCCTTCAACTCAACAACCTTCCTGCCTTCGCCTCAGGAGTACTGGAATTACAGACCTATATCACAACACTCAGTTCCCTTATTTTTTTTTTTTGTGCTAACACCGTTTAAGGTGGCATTTAAATATAAACTTACTGAAGCAGAACAAGGACTCATGACTCCAAGTTCACAAGACAGAAAAATGTAAGAGTTTCCTTAGACAAATTGGAGGTGACTGTGTGTAATCTGAGTGCCACACTGCTGAACTTCTTTGTGTGTGTCCCTGGGAACACTCTATTATTCTCCTCTAGGGATACACAACACAGGTCAGAGACAGGAAACTGTTAGTCAATAGGTTGGATAAATACTCAGAACGGACAAGAACTGTATTGAGTTACTCCTTTGGTAGAAGGCTGGAAGAATTTTATGGCATCTTTACAAATTGTTTAAGTTTAATTAGACATTTGGCATTTGCAGAGGTGGCCCTCTAATGACCAGGGCCTCTGGACTGTGGAGGTCAACCACACGTTCATCCAGTGTGTATCTTTCTAGAGTTTGTCTTTAATGTAATGAAAAGATGAAAAACTATAACATCCAAGTCTGGAGTGGTGGGCGTACCCATAATTCCAGCACTTGGGAGGTTGAGGCAGGAGGATCACCTGTTTAGTAACAGACTGGTCCACTCAGCAAGAACAAAAAGGGAAGCTGGGCAGAGAAGAAGGAAGACAAGGAACACATAGGCAAGCTTATAATGTCCTTGGTTAAAACGGGCTTTCATAGGCTGTTGGTAGATCTGTGGAAATCAGGCTCTCTCAACTTGCAGGGCCAATTAGTCAAATTTCACTTAAAAATGGCCAGGCCCAGGAATTGTTCAACTTCTTCCTGACTTGGAAATTCCTTTGCCTCTTTTCAATACCTGTGAGAAGTACAGGGCAGGAATTCTTCAGGAGAAGACTCATGAGGAAAGACAGGCAGATGGTGTCCCGGGTAGCAGTGTAGTTCACATACTCCCCGCACTCCTTCATCCTCAGCACACTGTCACTCGATCCCTGGAAGTCAGTCAGTAACGACGTCCCTAAGGTCGGAAAACAGTGTGTAAGTTCCAGGTGACCTCGAATAAGATAGCAGCCAATAATTTTTGCTCTTCGGTATTCTCTGGGTAAGTTAGCGTGGTACGTGGCAACGTGGACATGGACAGACTGGCCAGTGTTGTTAGATGGCCTCAGAGACTGCTCTTCCTGCACGCTTAGTTGTCCAAGACATTGTGCACATTCCTAGAGTCAGCTGACTTTCCTAGCCTAACCTGCTGATAGAAGGATGGGGAAGCAGCTCTCTTCCCAAGGCTGCCTGTTGCCCTAAGAACCCGCTTCTCTTGCTGCCCTTCCCGCCATGCAGACTAAGAACCCCGTTTCTCTTGCTGCCCTTCCTGTCATCCAGACTCTTTTTCTGCTAGAAGTTTTGGTCATTCAAGTGTTTATGAACCTTGAACCTTATTATCTGGACCTCAGGAAACTGACATTTCAAAAAGTAAAGAACAGTTGGATACAGACAATTCATTGTGAAATAAAACACAGACAGACAGACACACAAGATAGAACAAAACAACCAACCAACCAACCAACCAACCAACCAACCAACCAACCAACCAATAAACAAACGAACAAAACTACTCTCTAGAGTGTTACCCTGATCCTTGTTTTAAAACTTCACCTTATTATTACTCTTGTCTACTGTAGTGTGTGTGTGTGTGGGGGGGGGTCAGAGGACAACTTTGTGGAGTTGGTCCTCTCCTTCCACCTTTACTTGGGCTCCAGAGATTGCTCCCTTACTCTCTGCCCTGTATCACACCCTTTAAAGAAACTGTATCCGAATTCTTTCCTCATTACACCAGCACACAGCTGAACTGTCAGTTGGTCCTAACGCAGCCGTGTTTACTCAGCTGTTGTTTATTCTTCTTCTTCATAAACAGTAGCCAAACAGTACAGATTCAAAGCACACACAGAGACACCGCACTGAGCCATACATAGCTGCATAGAAGCAGTTTTGCTTCCCGCCTTTTCTAACTACTAATTCCCATGTAGATTCTGTTCCATCCCTCGCTTTTAGTGAATTTTAGAGATTCTTCTAAGCCAACATGTTTTTATTAGTGTTATTTAAAACACTAAGGATCCATTCAACAAATCCTTCACCAGTGTGGTGGTGATGAGGATCGATATTACTTCCACACAGCTGCCACAGCACACGCGCCCCTCCCACCATACACGTGTGTGCACACCTACATCATGCGCACACATACAATAAATACAAATTTTAAAAACAGTTCTACTCAGTTCTTCCTTAAATTGCCCGTGTCACTTAAGTAACACTGTATGTTACGTGTGTAACTGTTTTGCCTGGACGTCTGTCTGCACTGTGTGCACAGCGGCCAGAAGAGGGAACTGGATCCGCTGGAGCTGGAGTGACAGATGGTTGTGAGCCTTCATGAAGGTTTTAGGAATTGAAACTTGGTTCTCTGTTAAGTGCAGCAAGTGGTCTTAACCTCCAGACCATCTCTCTAGCCTTGGCCTTGTCATGTTTTATACTTTGTAACTCCTTCAACTATCTTCAAGCTGACTTTTTATTTGAAGACCAGGCACAAGGTGCCTTGGGTGGTGGTGTAGATTTCAGTGAGCATCTTCGGCTCCCTCTTAGCGGTGTTACTAGGGGCTCCATGGCCTCCGCCAAAGCAGCCTTGGCTGGAGCTGCACCTAGCTAGCAGCGCTAAACGGATCTGAGAACGCCTTGCAGGCCAGTCCCACGGGCTGCTTCAGCATTCCTTTCTCCTCCAGCACATTAAACTCTACAGTCTCCCCACCTTCTACACTGGCCAGAGACCACCATGGAGCCTATTTTAAAAAGAGTTTTGTTTATGTGTATGTGGCCGTATATATGCCACACTGAGCAGGCAGAGCTCCGAGGACCCTGTGGATGTCAGGGATCAAACTCAGGTCACCAGGTTTGGTGGTCTTTATCCACTGAACTATTCTTAATGGCACAAATACAACCTCTTGGGTGTCACTTGGAGTCAGAAGTCCACGTCTGTTTCTGATGGCTCATGTGACAGTGCTCATGTGACAGTGCTCATGTGACAGTGCTCATGTGACAGTGCTGAAGACTGGGGGGGTCTCATGTGACAGTGCTGAAGACTGGGGGGTCTCATGTGACAGTGCTGAAGACTGGGGGGTCTCATGTGACAGTGCTGAAGACTGGGGGGGTCTCATGTGACAGTGCTGAAGACTTGGGGGGTCTTTCTTCTCCATGCTTTCACTGCCAGCCATGGCTAGGGGGGCTGCGGGGCAGTGGCGACAGAGCCCATGTTCCCACAAGGACTTCTGGCAAGCAGGCCACCTCTGCTGTAGCTTCCTGGAGGTAGCTGCCTTGTCGACCTGGCTCCCACTGCCTCTACTTTTCCTCAGCACCCCCAAATCATTCATTTATTAATACTTTATACACATGCTCTTCAACTTATGATGGAGCTACTTCCAATAAACCTGTGGTAAGTTAAAAAAAATTGCTATTTGAAATGCATTTAATACAACGGAACCTTCTAGTTCAGCGGCACAGCATACTGGGGGAAGGTGGGCTGTTCACCCTGAGGTTCTGTGCTGCCTGGGAGCTGCAGCCACTGGCGACTCCCCAGAGCTGCAGGAATCCTTCTGCTTCTGACCAGCCTGGGAAAGACCCAAATGGAAACTAAAGAATTCATAATTTCTGGTCCACAAGTATTCACACCACTAGAGAGTTGAAAAACTGTAAAACTGAAATAACTTTTAACTTTAATTTTAATGAAGTTTTGTCATTAAGTTCTTGCCTTCATCTCCTACCAAGCTCCCAGAGTTCAGCAAGATGAAGGCTCTTCTGTGATAGGCAGAGGCAGGTTGCTAATATGGATAAGTGCTGGCATGAAAATTAAACCATCCTTTTCTTCTTTTTTGTTGTTGCTCTTTTGAGATAGGGGCTAAAGGCTGGACTGGTACTCACTATGTGTTCCAGACTGGACTTGAGCTAATGGCTATTGTCTTGTCTCAGTCTCCCAAGTGCTGGGATTCTAGGAGTGATCCAACATAAACACCTTCTTTTTAAATTGCTGGTTTCGTTTACAAACAGCTACATGATCTTATGTGTATGTGTTTTCTTACTTTGAAAGAGTTACTTTGCATTATTGGTTAGTGAGCACAGCTAGTTAAAAAAAATAGACACTGTCATTGGTGAGCCTCTCCATACTATAGTTTTATAATGTGTCTAAATATACTACACATTTAAAAATTATTTATTTTATATCTATGGGTATTTTGACAACATGTATATCTGTGCATCATATGCATGTCTGGTGCCCAGGGAGGCCAGAAGAAGGCTACAGATACCTGGATCTTGAGTTACAGATAAGCTGTGAGCTTCTATGTGGGGGCTGGGAAATGAACCCGGGACCTCTGGAAGAGCAGCCAGTGCTCTTCATCTTAGAGCCATCTCTCCAGCCCCTACTACAAATTTCTTATAAAGTAATGTTCTAAGGTGATCTCAAGGCACGTCTTATTAACGTGAAGAAAAGCTACCCCTACAAAGATAAATACTGGAACATGTCAACCCTCAGTGGTGCTAACACATCTATCTTTATGATTAAAATACTTCTAGAATCTTAGAAAAGCTGAAAGCCTTTAAAAAATAATATACTTACCTTTCTGAATTATTGTCTGAGCACTAGGAACTAAATCTGACCAAGGCATAAACTCACAATTCTGTAAGTCTACAAAATACCCAAATATAGACTGTTCACCACCTGGTAAGTTGATACCTCCGTCTGAAAACAACACAAACAAGAATCCAGTAAGACAGCGGCTCACCAATTCACCAATGCCGCGCTCTACCTGACGGGAAGGGTTTGTGGGCCAGGAGCCCACTGGAGTTCATATAGCTACATAAAACAGGCAGGGCATTTCCTCTCATATTGGTTTGTACATGAGCAAAGGTTGATTAACTTTTTAAATCATTTCCCATGTAGACAAGAGTAAACTGTGATCAAATGGCCTATGAAATCTTATCCCAAAGTGCTTCCTATTGCTGTGTGTGTAAAAGCTAGTAAATCCCAGCAGCACACTGGCTCAGTTCAGGCCAATATAATATAGAACGCTGAGAATATTTGTAAATCATAAAGTTTTCCCATTTAAAAATAATACATTTATTGGAAAAGATTCTTGAAAATATAAGCTAGAAAAGCAAAATAGATTATCCACAGTTTCATCAAAGATAGCAGAGTTGCTATTTAACTCATGGGTGTACATGCCCAACCACATACCACAGTTGATATATTAATATACACCTTGTTAGTTTGCATGGCTTGTTTTCTTCTTTCAGTTTCTGTTAGAGATATATTAAAATGATTTGTTATGTTTTCTTTTTGAGACAAGGTCTTATGTAGCCCAGGCTTGACTCAAACTCGCTATATACTCAAGGATGTCTCCCTGCCTCCACTCTCCAAGTGCCACACTTGACCATGATTTTCCAGTTGCTTGTTTTCTCTCAGAATCCTTACAAATTTTGTCGATAAAACTATGCTGTTAAAGTCAGACGAGTTCACAGTGGTTTGTGGATCCTTGTGTGTGTGGTACATGCCTGTGTGCGCGCACATGTGGAGGCCAGAACAGGAGAGCAGGTGTCTGCTGTCACTGTCCACGTCATTGCCACGACACAGTGAGGCTCTCCCTGAGCCAGAAACTTACCATTTGGCTAGGGTTGCTGGTCCCAGAACCCTTCTATCTCCGTTCCCCAGTGCTGGGCTTGCAGGCACATGCAACCAGGCCTGGCTTTTAAAGTGGGTACAGGATTTGAACTCAGGGATTAATGCATGTACAGAAAATTCTATTACCCTCTGAACCATCGCCTCAGCTCCTGCAGGTTACTATTATTTTTAAATATAGTATTCTTTAATCTGCTTTAACTTTTGACTTCTATTTTAGTTTGCTGCTCCTCTGCCTTATTTTGTATTTGTATCACATATACTTATTAGTTTATTTTTAGCATTCTGTTTGTTTCAAATATACTGATTTATATATTGTCCTGATTAATCCAAAACTTTTTAATATTTCTATCCAAACAAAGACCTTAATATTCTTTACCCACTGAACACATTTCCCATCATCATGCTATTTTGTGTATAATTTAGATTTTATAGTCTTAACAAAAATAAACTAGTTTATAACTGGTAGGTAACTGACCTCTTTCTGACTCTTCTTCAAATAATTCATGAACAAGGTTGTCAAAATTGTAGGTTACTTCTGCAAGAGAATCAGGTTCAAAACTTGAACGAAATAGCAAGTCTTCTTCATGTTGGTCTTCGCGCTTTAAAACCCCTCCAAATGCCCACGTAAACGCAAACACGAAGATCTTCTGAATCATTACTGTTAACTTTTCAGGATTTTTCTCCAAGTACCATGCATTCTCATCCCTGTAGTAGCTGTGTGGGCGAAAATTAATGCCAGAAGCTTTATGAAGTGGTTGGAAAATTGATCTCAACATTATGTGAAAGTCTTGTTAAAAATTGCAATAGAGTATTGATGTAAAAATTTAGATACATAATTTTTACTCAGATAACAGTCACAGAAATTAGTTATTATGTTTATTTTTAAAGTACTATATGTTATAAGACATTCCTACTTTTGTTTCACAGCTGTTTTTGGTAATGTGTTGACAAACTTATCATATACCTCTACTTAACATATAATTCTATTTAATGTATGTATATTCACACCTTTATCATATAGATTTTTGATACTTGTTTAATAGTTTGATATATATACATGCTTTACATATGCACATCATTTTATTTAGTGTTTATAAGTAAACTCTTTTAATTTTAGGTGAACTTTAGTTGAAAGTTTACTTGCTGGGGGAGAGGATCTGCTAATTCTGTGTTTCATGAAAGACCCAGTAAACAGTGATTTGCTTTGCATTTCTCTTGGCAAGTCTTAATGGCTGATTTAGTTCAACATGGCTACTGACGGGCACCCGGAATCTGAGGAGACTGCTTTCTAGTTGAGGTTAATCCAGGCTCCTCATGGTTAATGAACCATGAGTTTTGGGGTGATAGGATTAATGATAATAAACAGGATTGGGCCTACTTCCAACATCTTGCATTGTTTAAATATTATCATAAAATTATAAAAAACTAAGATATTATCAGATTGAAATTCATCAGTCACTATTGGCACATAGTACATTTGTATAGTTCTGTCTGAAATGTCTTGCTGTGCACAACTTAGCAAACACTTATGAAATGTTTACTATTTCTCAGTCGCTCAGAACGAAGGGGACACGATGCCTTTTTCACAGGCCAGGGAGGAATAAACAAAGCTCTGAGTTGAGTACGATCTGAGAAATAATCGCGGGTTAATGTGGGGGGCACAGGGCACCTTGTGCTCACAGGTAAGCAGCTGTTCCATCAAGGGAAGGAAGGCGGTATCTGCTATCCAGAAGGCTGGGAGTGGACATGCATTCTAGCCTGGAGGCAGAGACCCTTCTCACAGGCTTGCCCTTCTCACTCCACAGAGCCTGTCTTTATGGGAGAGGTCACATGTACTTTGCAAACAGTTTCGCCATCATACCTAATTTTTATTTAGCTTACTTTGTTGCCCAGAGAGCTTTGTGAATGCTTTGTTATGCACATGGGGTGGAGTTAATTATCACCATAAATGCTTTCATTAAATTCCACCTACCTAAAGTAACCCCCTGGGGTCAGACTCCCAGGGTTTGAACCAACGTCAGCTTAGTAGTGCTGAGCTCAACTGCCTTCTTGATCTCTATGGACGTCACTCTGCTGGCCATGGAGGCTGCAGGGACTTAGACTGTGGGCTCAGCGAAGGCCACCATCCAGAAGAAATATAGAGGGAATAATTCTATAGCTATAATGCACCATGCACCTGACTATTAACCTAACTGATCCAGACAGCTAGCACGTCACATTATCGTTCCAGGTTTGTAAATGAGGTAGAGATTTAAAATTTTATAACTTGTTCAATGTTTTGTAGCTTATAAATGGCTGATATGTAAAATAAACACAATTTTATTCCATTCTAAAATGTGTAAGGGCAAGATGAATTTTTTTTACAATAATCTATGTAAAAATAATAAAACGTGATTATCTTGTATTAGTTATACAGAGGACTCTGAGTTGGGAAAAAATAATGTAGACTTTTTATGTAATTTTGTGAAAACTGACAATGGTCCCATGTGCATTGGGTGTTTCACATCTAGGAGGTTCTGCAAACACCTTTGCTGGAGGAATGTAACTGACCTCTTTTCCATATTCTTGAACTTGACTCTCACAGCTTTTGTCTCTCTAGTGAGGGTGTCATCCGTTTCGTCATCACCTTAGAAACGACAGGATTTTTGCACAATTAACAACAGATCTACAGTTTCATAGGTTAACTAATGAGGCCCAGCCTGTAACACTGTCGAGCTGTGAACCGCTGTAGGAAGGGTCATTCCCACTGGAGCATCGCAGGCAGACTGCGCATGTCTCTTCCTGACTCCTTTTGTCCAAGTCATCCATTCCACAGAGGAAAACAGAATAAATCGTGACTCATTCTTTATAGCTTAGTTTTCTAATATTTGCATTCTCAGTATTAAAATATATTTCTTTTAGAACATTTCAAAACAGAAAAGTATGCAGGAAAAACAATAACTCGCAGTTTCACTCTCCCCCACAACCATTAAAATATTGCTGTATTACTTATGAAATAACATAAAGCACACAATTATTTTAAATTTTAAACCCAGATAAAAATGGAAAGGCTTGTGTTCTTATCCGGGTTTTGGATTTTAAGGCTGCTTTTAGTGCCATTTTGTGTCCTTTGAGGCATTTTGCAGTGTAACTTACTAAGCCAATCTCCCATTGCTGGAATTCAGGTTTTTCTATGACTGCAAATAGTTTGGCTGTGTATGGACCTTTGCATAATTCTCAGATTATAATTATAAAAGGTCCTAGAACAACACCATGAAGGCAAATTCCTCACTATGTTCTGCACTGCTAAATTGCTTTAAGAAGGTTGTCTCAATCGGTACCTTCTTTTTGAGTTTATTCTTTGGTACATTCTAGACATCAATATCTACCAAGGGTAAGGAAGTCCCCACAGGCCCCATCCTTTCCTGAGGAGATATTAAGGAATGGTTAAGGCTTGCTGCAGGGTGGGGTTGTCATTTCAGGGGAGTAGCCTTTGAGGAGCTAGATGAGGAGACAAAGGGGTTAAGAGGGGAACTAATTTCTCAGTACCTTGTATACTTGGCATATACTTCTGCTCCCAATTTTATGAAAAATTTGAATATACCAGTTATAGTTTCTTTTTTATCATCTATTTATCTTCTCCAAATATCATATTTTTTAACAATAAAAGTGTATGTGGTGGCCCAAGCCTGTAATTCCACATTCAGGAGGTATAGGCAGGAGGTCATCCTTGCTCAAAGTTCAAGATTAGCCTGGGGTACATGAAACTCTATCACAAAACGAAGCAAAGAATAAAATAAGTTTGAGTATGTCTCTTTTTTTAGTATAAATTATAAAAGTAAATAGTTTTAGTTCCCCGTGTAGCTACTGTGTAGAAACTCCCTATGTTGTCATAGAGGGTCCCAGAGGCTTCCTTGTTTTGTAGGTTGTTGTCTTGGCATTTAGCTCAAGTGTGGAAACAGACAAGTGACTCCTGGTCTCTCATCTTTTAAGCTTGTGGTACTTTACAGTGTGTGTATGTGTGTGTTCTCACATGTGTGTAGGAGATATCTTCATAATTTTCTAAGGATAATTTCTGCTCTTCTTTGACTGACTCTTCCTGGAAGCTGTGATTCCTTGCCTGTGTAAACCACCTAAGCTGAATGGCCAATAGTGAGGCAGGAGAAAGGATAGGTGGGGCGGGCGGGCAGAGCATAAAAAGAAGAACTGTGGAGAGGAGGAGGAAGCGGACAGGGGCCAGCTAGCCAGAATAAGTGTGAAAGTAAGATTATAGAAGAAAGAGAAAGATGAAAGCCCAGCGGCAAAAGGTAGACAGGTTGATTTAGGGTAAGAAAAGTTGGCAGGAAAACAAGCCAGGTTAAGGCCGGCCATTTGTAAGACAGAGAAAGACTTCGTGTGTGGTTTATTTGGGATCTGGGTGGCAGGGCCCTCCAAAGAACAAAAAAACCCCAAAGAGTAAAGTAAATAACAACCAACAATGGACAAGTACTAAACCCAGGGCCTCGTACATGTAGGGAGTGCTCTACCGCCGGTGCCACCCTCCAGACCTCGATTTTTTGAGACATGAGCCTTCCTGTTCCTACTTCCTGAGTTCTGGGTACAGGTGCCCAGTTAACATGTAGCTTTTTTGGGCTAGTTTCCTTCATGTAATGTTGTCAATATTGTATGAATATACTATATTTTGTTTACATGTTCGTCAGACAAGAGGCAATGAGTTGGTTCCATTTTCTGGCTATCGTGAAGAATGCTGTTACAAGCATTTCTGTATAGTTTCTTGCTTGGCCAAATGTTTTAATATCTCATATTCATATTTTTGGGATATTACTGCCAAACTGTTAATTGGTTGCTACTTTTGCATCCTTTGTTTTGAGGAATCTATTTGTAGGGAATACATCACTAGATTTTTGTTTTCAAACTGAATCAGAGGATATCTGTCTTTAATAGATATATTCTTCATATTGAATATAATTACTTTTAACATTGGTTTTAGTTGTTCAGATTTCTCCTTAATATTCTATTATAAAGGTTGTTCTTGTTTTCTCAAGTCAGTATTGACATAGAAACCTTTTATTTTTAATCTCTTCTTGTTACTCTGTTGCCCCTCTCTCTCTCTGAAATTTGTTAGAATTTTCCTTTAATGTTAAATATTCTTATCATAACAAATTGTTTTAATGAGCCTTGTATCAGGTAACAAACAAAAATCATTTCTAGAAAGGGACATGAGAAAAATAGGCAGCGTAACTATAGCAACAATAAGAACCAGAGGCAGGTCAATACTTCTAAACTCAACAAATGGGATCGCATGATCCACAAGCCCACAGGAAAGTACACAGTGCTCACAAAAAAAAAAAAAAAAAAAAAAAAATAGAATGGTCACATTCTCCAGCAGCCTCACTTCTATGTGGATATAAACAAAATAAGCATTTTCAGGAGCTATTTGTGAATGCTTTGTCACCAAGACAGTATTTCTAATAGCCATGACATGGGAGCAATCCGAGCTCCCACTCTTTGAGCAAACAGATAAAGACGATGAGATGTGTGCACAGAACAACACTGGTCAGCCACAGGAAAGAAAATCCCATCACTTATGACAGCAGGTATTCACTTGGAAGACAATCTAACATCAAAAACCATATAGATATGAAATCTAAAAGTGCTCGTTCCACAGAAATAGAGAACAGAATGACGGCTACCAGAAGTTGGGGAGATTCGATATGAAAAAAAATCTAAAAATGATGTTGACCAAAGGATGTAAAATTTCAGTAAAGCAGGGGGAATTAAGGGAATTAGGATCCAAGACCTACTGCAAGGCACAGTAACTAAAGTAAGAAGGTGATAGTTTCCAATCCACTTGTTAGGTTTATGATGGCCCAAATATGTACCCAAACCACCACTTCTTGTCACTTTTAGTATTAATTAAATAAATCACATAATATATAGAGTAGATACCATGCCAGATGATAGTGGTCTTAGTATGTCTGATAAGCTAGGCGAAGAGAGCCTATGTACCAAATACACAACAGATATATCCCCAAAGAGAAAAGATTTAAGTTAGCTCACAGTTTGGGAGGTTTTAGCTCATAGTCCTTGGCTGTGTTGATGCTGGCTCCCTGGTGAGGCAGATCATCACGGGGTGGGAATGTATAGAGGAGGAGGTTATGCACTGGGAAGCAGACAGGAGGGTAGGCTGGGACAGGATCCAAAGTTAACATATCCTCAAGTACCTGCAAACAATGGTCTGCTTCTTCTAGGTAGGTGCTCTCACCTCGAGAGCCAAAACCATTGACCAAACACGGACATTCACAGGGTATGCTTCATACTCAAACTGTTCAATTCTACTTCTGTCAATCTCATGATGCCCAATTCATTCAGGTCAAACTTTATGGGTTCCCACAGTCTTAACAGCTCCAACGTTGTTTAAACATCAAGTCCAAACTATTCTTTGGCACTCGGTGCCCCCCTTAGCTGTGAAATAAATCATTTCTTACATACAATGGCAAAGACTAAGTAGCCTTACTCCAAAATGGAGGAACTCAAAAGACTGATAAAGGAGAGGTCAGATGAAAGGAAGACCAAAACTTAGTGGAATACACTGTAAGTCCTAGGGAGCCATGCCAGTATCCAGGACACCATTGTTTTCATGTGAGCTTCAGTGGTCTTGGGCATAATTCTAAATTTTCTTTAGGTCCCCATAAGATTATCAGTGCCCCCAAACAGCAGGAAGTAGCCTAGAAAACTATGCCCACATTCCCCAAAAATGGACTATGGATATTTTCCTTTGTTTAGAATGTTGGTTACAAGTTGTTATGGCTAATGGCCAGAAGAAAGGCTAAACAAAGGATATTAGATTTAGGTTCGAGTTCTTGTTTTTTGTTTTTTTTTTTTTTTTTTTTTTTTTTTTTTTTTTTTAAGAGGGGGAAGCGGTGTTGGACAATGGTCTGTATTCTGTCAATTATATTTTAAATAAACCCTGATTGGCCAGTATTGAGGCAGGAAGTATAGGTGGGACAATCAGAAAGGAATTAGAGGCGGGTCAATGAGAACAGAAGTATTCTGGGAAGAGGAAAGCTCATTCCCGCAGTCCTGGCCCCACCACAGAAGAAGCAAGATGTGACTGCCTCATTGAATAAGGTACCGAGCCACATGGCTAACATAGATAAGAATAATGGGTTAATATAAGTTATAAGAGTTAATAAGAAGCCTTAGCTAATGGGCCAATCAGTTTATAGTTAATGTAGACCTTTGTGTGATTTCTTTGAAACTTAACAACTGGGGGAACTGGGCAGAACAGACAACTCAGTCAACACCCTCCAAAGAGAACAGGTAAAAAAAAAAAAACAGTACAAGCAGTAGAGATAAATCCTGGTCCCACAGCCAGTGGCCCCACAGTCTGCCCAGTCATGCAATTGTCACCATATTCAGATGGCCTAGTTTGGTCCTATGCCGTGGAACCAATTTTCTCTCTTAGTTACTGTTCCTGTCTCTATAACAAAATGCCCGGCATGAATAATATTCACAAGGAAAGATTCATTTTTGGCTTACAGTTTTAGACATTTTAGTCCACAGTAGTTAGCTGAGCTGACTCTGAGCCTTGGTGACGCAGAGGCGGTTGTTCACCTCATTGTTAACAGGAGGGAGAGAAGGCAAGAGAAGGAGGAGCCAGGAACAAGATTCTCCAAGTTCTGGTACCTAGTGACCAACCTTTTCCAGCTAACTTGGAACAACAGAGGAGCCTTTCGGGGCAAGCAGGATAAAACCACAGCAGTAGCTAAGGTATATTAAGTGTGTCCCCAAAGTCAAGTGTTCTTAAGTCATGGTAGAATCTGAAGAATCTGACCCTTCACAAAGAGAGGTGCATCGGGTATTATATTCTTTAAAAAATGTCAGATTTCAGCAGAGTCATGAAATCTATAGTCTAGTCAAACAGAAATGTAAGTAATAAACACAATAGCCTCAGAACAAGCCCATGAAAAAGGCATAATGAGTCGAAAGCTAAGTCAGCAGAAATCACCCAACAGAAAATGGCAGCAGGAAGGAAGAAACGTGCGCACGTCCCTTCTTGCTTTGCCTCTGCGCGATCACAGTGCACATTTAGACACTTCTTACCTGAAAGAATCCTTAAAACATAACAGAACATTCTGGAGTAATCAAGATCTCTAAAGGCTCTTTCTCATGTTTATGAACCTATATGAACACGTATGTTACCGGTTCACCCTGGGGATATGCACGTCTGTTAAGAGTTTTCTATGTACATGCTGGCTGTTAACGCAAACAGTCTGCTCTTCCTGCCTTCACTTTTCTGTCATAAAAACCCAGGAGGCAGTGACAAGCTCCTTCTGAAGAGTGGAGACACCGTTGCCTCGGTGTGACTGGGGAAACTCA
This sequence comes from Alexandromys fortis, assembly GCF_014885135.2. NCBI lineage: Eukaryota > Metazoa > Chordata > Mammalia > Rodentia > Cricetidae > Alexandromys > Alexandromys fortis. The sequence goes on along the minus strand of NW_026067925.1, from coordinate 9,100,246 downwards.
CTTTTTGCCCCTCCCCTCTTTATGTGCATGAATTCAAACAAAGCGTCGAGAATCCTGCAGAGCGTCATGACGACCGACACATCCTGTATGGGGTACGGCATAAACTTCCTGTGCCTCTTCAGAAACTCCAGCCCTTCTGTAACACTCTTTTTAATCATTAATTCAAGACACTCCATTCCTGGCTGACTTATGGTTTTTGAAGTTTTCAAAAGCCACGACTTAATATAAGGCTTCCATCCCAAATCAACAGGGTCCTAGGAGTAAAAAAAAGGAAAATCGCACGTAAACAAAAATACAGCATTCTTTATTTTTTTAAAAATTTTTTACTTCACCACCCCCCCTCCCGCCGTGGTTAAATTCAGCATTATTTAAAGCTAAAACAGCAGCCAGCAGCGGCGGTGGCAAACAGGACTCACAATTCTCTGGAATGATCTTGGGGTTTTAACCATGGTTTGAAAAGAAAACGAGCAATGGGAATCTGAGACGGGTGGTGTGCTGGGGATGTACAAGCCGCAAGGAGCCGGTCAGCATAGGCAGGCCTAGCCCTCATTCTAACTTGCACCCCAAGTTAGGCAGATTACAGAAGAGAGTCAGCTACAGCTCGTCAGATGGGCATGATTTTGGGAGGTGTGTTTTCTATCTTCACATTACTGTCTTGGTAATGCTTTCCCAAGTTCTGAGCGTTATGCAGTAAAAATGGCTTCAGGGCAATCTTTCCTTTGCTGGCAAAATGATTCATATCAATGGCCTAACCTGTCTGTCTGAGATACAGATGTTCTAACTTCCCAATGTAGTGTTAATGGCAGTATTACTTGCGGATTATGAGACTTTGGGGGAAAATAAAGTTTCTGAGCTACTGGGGTCACTCAGCTGGGACTAGAAGTGAAACATGACTAGCAGATGAGTCGCTATCCTAGACACCACGTGACTGTCAGGGGCTGGGCTCTGAGAACGTACCATGTACACCACTGCACACCGGGTGACAATGGAAGGCGTGGAGTTAAAGATAGAGTCCACTTCAAAAATCACTCTGATTTTGTTAGTCAGGGCCATCCTTTCGCTGTTGGCCAGGCACAATGTTCTAGTTTCATCGAGGACAGTGTTTAGATTTTCTATCCATAAGGTGTCGACTGGGCCATCTAAAACAATCCACTGCCAATCGAAATCTGGAAAGAAAAACGTTTTAACGCAGCTCAGGTTAATCTCAGAGTTTTTTTGTTACGATCTTGAAAACTTGCTATTTTATTAGAAAACAGTTTCCTTTGTGTGTTTATGTGTGTGTGATACACATGTGTGCAGGTGTGTATGCATATTTGCATATGCATGGGCATCCATGTGTGAGGGTATGTATGTATGTATGTATGTGCACATGTGTGGAGAGGGCCCAGGTTGCTGTCAGATGTCTTCCTCAGTCCCCTTTTGTTCATGGAGCCATGGTCTCTCACTTGGTAATTCTGGCTGGCCCAGCTAGCCACATTGCCCTGCAGGTCCCCTACCTCTGCCTCCTAGATATTGGGATTACAGATGCATGCATACCTGTTTCTGCTTGGGTTCTGGGGATCTGAACTCTAGTCCCATGCCCGTGTGGCAAGTACTTTATCTACCGAGCTATGCCCCCACTCCCACCCGTGGCCTCTAGAAAGTATTTTCTAAGATAAAAGCATTGCCTCAGGAACACTAGAAGGAGTGCCTAGGTTACACTGGAGTGTGTGTTGGATGTGCTTGACTTTCACAAATGGGATTAATGCCTTATAAAAGAGGCTGTTTTTAATTTTCCAGAATTCATTCAAATCAACAAATACATTATATATTTGAAATTGCTTTAAGCATTTCTAGCTGTTCTTAGACTGTTTAAATGCACAATTAATCCTTAAAATTTGGATAGGAGAAAAACAAATGGTTCCATATATTTTCATAATAATATAATTTATAAATTTGCATCTTCTGTTCAGGAGTAGTTTTTAGGTATGCTGTTCCTTTTCAAAGGAAAAAATCAAAGAATCAAGTAGAAAACTTAAATTCTATCTCACTCAGAACCCAGTCACCCTCTTTTCCACCCCGTCATAGTCTCTCTGCAGTCTCATCTTACTCTTTCTGCTGTAACACCCATTTCCCACACCATCCTCTTCTCTCTGGGCTGCTGGAACACATGGCCTGTGACTGGCCAGTGTGTAAACGGTATCCATAAATCCGTCACAGCTCTGAACTTGGAGGGCTGAGATGTAGGTGTTGGCAGATCATATGGTAAGAGATAGTTTCCTGGTTCAAAGAAAGTAAACTTCCTCTTGCTGCGTGGTCACATGATGTAGGTGGGTCATCTGTCTATCTGCTGCTTTCATTCGTTAATTAATAAAGAAACTGCTTGGCCTTTGATAGGACAGCAGCTTAGATAGGTGGAGTAGACAGAACAGAATGCTGTGAAGAAGTGAAGTGAGGCAGACACCATAGCTCTCCTCTCTGGGATGGAAGTAGGTTAAGAATCTTCCTGGTAAGCCACCACCTCGTGGTGCTACACAGATTATTAGAAATGGGTTAATCAAGATATGAGAGTTAGCCAGTAAGAGGTTAGAGCTAATGGGCCAAGCAGTGTTTAAAAGAATACAGTTTCTGTGTAATTATTTTGGGTAAAGCTAGCCGGTGGCCGGGAGCTGAGCGGTGGGGAAGCGGCCTGCAGCTCCATCTACAGTCACATGACAGGAAGACTTTTTTTTTTGAGTCTCTTTTACAAGGACACTAATTCTATCAGTAGGGGCAGAGTGCATCTTGTATAGGACACTAGGCCCCCACACAAGAGCACAGCCCTCAAGACCATCTGCTTTCCCCAAGGCCCTACCTTCCAAAATCATTAGCTTGAGGGTTAGGGTTTTAGTGTACAAACCTTGGGGAAGAAGATGCACACATTCAGAAGACAGTGCCATATGCTATGGCTCAATGATTTTAGAAAGTCTCTCAGCCAGGATAAGGGAAGTGATCACACAGACAGAAAACAGCTAAGCACCCAGAAGACCAGGATAAGGGAGGTGACCATGCAGATAGAAAAGAGCTAAGCACCCTGAAGACATTCAGCATCCTTGATGACCCAGAGAGCAGAGGTAGAAACCAAATAGCTACTGCTGAGAAGCTCTGCTTGAAATATCTATCCTATCCCTTATCCTAATACCTCAGAATGCCATCCCAAACTCTAGGAAAGTAGATGAAGCAGGAAAAGTCCCTTCTAGAGTGTGGACCTCAAACATACTTGGGTAGATGAGTTGCCTTGAGGCTATCTGGGGTAGGAAAAGGAGGCTGAGGCTCTTCCAGTTGAGTGGCAGCTCCCATGGAGCAGGAGCTGTATTTACACCCACTCTGGGCATTGGTGATGGATCCTGCTGGAACTGTGTGACTTAGCAGCAATGCACAGATGGCATTGCCGTTTAGGGACAGGAGGTGCCACTGTGCTTCTCACATCATTATTCTACAAATACCCTTTAGTCCTAATTATTTTTAAACTAAAAGGCTACTTAAGCTCTGGTGGTTATAGATCATAATAAGATACGTACACATTGCAAAACTGTTGTTGTGAGATTAGAAATTTTAGGCAAGAACATGAGAAAGAAGTAAATTGTGCAATAAGAATATTACTAGTCAGAAATATAAGATCATATGCAGTTCATGATGACTCAAAATTTCTTTTCTATATCAACAACATACTAAATTTAATAATAACACTTACTATAAGTTTCTGGAGTTTTAACATCATTTTCTACTTCCTTCATAAAAACATTGTTATCGATATCTGCTGCCGTGGAGACACCAACTTGGAAAATCTAAATTATACAATGAATAATCAGGATATAGCATTGTACTAGCAGTTTTCTGTCTTAATCATCAATGTCAAGTCGCTATATTTTTAATATAGGCTTTTATAATTTAAATGTTTTTGTAAAACTCATGGTAAATATAAAGCAAAGAGGAGGTGAATTTAGTAAGTGACTGTAAACATATGAAAACCCAGTGTCAGAGGATCAGATAGACAGAACAAATACTAATAGACATAAGGCTGAATGATTCTAGTACAGTAATAGCAAGGGACTTTAACATTCTACTTTTACCAATATCAGATCATCCAGGTACAGAATAAGAAAAGAAAGAGCACAGATGAACTTCACCAACTGGACCTACTACACGAGGTACAAAGCAGCCTACTCAACAGATACAGGAATTCACACTTCCTATTGGCATGAAGAACACCTTTCTGAGGAGATCGCGTCATAGATCAAGTCCCAAATTGCAAAAATAAATCATCGTGTTTATGATCACAATGCAATATCTGTAACAACAAAACCCTTACAAAGTGTATGCATATATGGAACTAAACAATTTTTTCTTTTTAAGATAGAATTTCTCCTGCTTAGAACTTCATGTGTTTCTAGATAATGCTACCTTGAATTCATAGAGACCTACCCATCTTTGCCTTCCCAGGTATTGGGATTAACAGCGTACAACACTATGCCTAGTGCAACTCTAAGAGCAACAGAATGACTGAGCAGAGGTCTGTCATTGATGTGGGATGCTCTTTTGCATGCTGTGAATATATTTTATTACCATTGATTAATAAAGAAGCTGATTTTGTCCACAGCCAGGCAGAATAGAGCCAGGCCAGAAATCCAAGGAAAGACAGAGGGAGAAAGAAGGCAGAGTCAGGGAGATGCTATCAGCTGCTGGAGAAGCGAGATGTGAGATAACAAGTTAGAAGTCTCATGGTAAAATATAGACTAATAGAAATGGCTTGATTTAAGTTGTAAGAGCTAGTTAATAATAAGCCTGAGCTAATAGGCAAAATAGCTTATAATTAATATCAAGCCTCAGAGTGGTTAATTGGGAACTAGTAGATGGGAGAAAAACCTCTAGTTACATGTCAGCCCGGTTACTTAGGACGCTAGGAAAGAAGGATTAAAAGCTTGAGGCTGCCTGGCTACACAAACAAGTTTGAGGCCAGCCTGGAAAATTAGGGAGATCCTGTATCAGAAAAAGGGAACAGTGTAGATGTGGGTCTTGGTAATAGAAATCTTGTTGACTATGCACAGGACCCTGAATTTAATCGTAGTTTTGCCCCACATAAGACATAATTAAAAGCAACAAACCTTCAGCTGGATTAAGGAGAAGATTTACATGAAATTAGAGATGAGAACTGAGACATTATAACAGATACCACAGAAACATTAAGGATTAATACAAATTTAAGATTAAATGCTAGCATATCTGAAAACAAAATAAATGGACAAAATCCTAGACACATACACCTCACCAAGACCGAACCAAGGAGAAAGAAAAACCTCTGAAAGACCAATAAAGGTCAATGAGACTGAATCAATAACAAAAAGTTTCCTCCTCAAACAAAAATCCAGGACCAAATAGCTTCACCACTGATGAGAAGATTGAATACTAATTTTCCTTACATATGCTAAAAAGATCTAAGAGAAAGGAATTCTTCTGACTCATTCCATGAGACCAAACTGAAAAGAACACTATGAAACAAAAAGCAAGGGGCCAAAGACCTTCATCAAACAAATGCAAAATTTTTAGTCAAAATATGAGCAACTCAAACAGAATATTATACATAAAGGATTTAGCTATGATCAAGTGGAATATATCCCAAGGATGCAATATGGCTTAACACATACAAATCAAATGCATAATCATGTTATACATATATACAAATTTATACATGTTATCAAAAAGCAAAACAGAAATGTATTAGCATCTCAATAGATACAAAAAAGACATTTGATAAAATTTAGCATACCTTTATAATAAAACTGAAAGAATGACTCCATAGAGAATATATTTCTAAATGTATTCCATGAACTTGAGATAATATAAGTAGTTCATATGGTAGACAGATAACTCAATTTTTCATATAGAAAGCATCTTCTTACCAATATAAAATGATAGCATCAGCTTAATAAAACTATCTCTTTAAGTGACTAGGAGTTGATTTTGAAATTAAAGAAATGTTTGAGTAGAAATCTCAACATGTTCTGTCATTCCTTGGTATCTATAGGGGAGACTGTTTCTAGGAAGCCCCAGAAAATACAAAACTATGAGTGCTTAGGTACCCTCTGTAAAATGGTACAGCGTTTACACACAACCTACACACATCTTCGTGTCTGGATTACTCAGTCTAACACAGGTTAAAGTCTATATGTTAGATAGCTGAGAAATCAAGGAAAAGTCTGTATACACTCCTCACAGATACCATTTCATTTCCAAATAGTTTGGATCTATTTTGGGGTAAATTTGCAGAGATGAAGTTCAAGAATACTGAGGTCTGATTGTATTCTCAAAATTGTCCTAAATTATATTTGTATATTACTTTATGAGCTAGCAAATGTAGACTATTATTTTCTATCTTTGCTAATCTCTTTGGTTTCAAATATCACCTTTTGCTAATATAACTTACTTACTGAAAATTACCAATAATCTCACTTACTAGTTACAAGAACAAAACTTTTCATTTTTTGCCACTTATATTTACCATTTAACAAATTTTGCATCAAATAGTTTATTAATTTTTTAAAACAAAACTATCATTACTTCAATTTTTAAGGTTCATTAGTGATACTTAAATCACCAGGTTGTTCTCTATTGAGGTTTACTTCTCTTTGTACCCCTTTCAACACAGTTATCTCCACCTTTATTCTATGGTTTACTGACCATCTGGAAACTCAAGAGTAACACTGTCTCAAAAATCCAAAAAAAAAAAAAAAAAACAAACCAAAAAACAAAACCCCAAAACAAAACAAAAAGCATCAAAATACTTAACAGTGCATTGTCTACTTTAATAATATAACTTTTTATAATACTTTCTCCTTTTATATTAATAGGTAGCTAATGATGTTTTAATAAAATAGCTTGAACTGTGCAACAGTCTGTATTAGTCAAGGCAAAATACTAAATTCCACATCAAACTTACATTAGATAAATCTGTAATTCTTGACATTAGTCCAAGATCACTGTCTTTCTTGGAGTATTCTGCAGTGCTAATATTCACAAAATTTCGAATTGCTGCTGACAATAACCCATCACTCCATTCCATGGTATTAATGTTCAACTGTCCATATAGTTCACTAAGGGTGATACATTTTGGATTCAAAACACAAACATCAACTTTTCCTTTTTTTCCTACGAGCTGGGGGCAGGAGGTGAGAAATTCAGCATTGTCTTAAGAGGAATTAGCTATAGTAGCACAATTACTTACTTTTGTTGCCAACAGGTTTTAGGCAAAATCTTTTACATCAAACAAGTTTCTACAAAGGTAGTAATGAACAAGAAACAGTAAAAATGGACATGTCTTGTTTAAGTAAGCCATACTATAAAAACCATTAAAACAATCTAAACAGTACAAGTAGCTCCTTCAAGAAAAGGCCCTCACTGTACTCCATTGTAGAAAATATACTTGGATTGGGATGTGGTTTGTTGGAAGCCATGGTGGAGGAAAGCAAGACAGGGAGCAGAGTGTTCTCTTAGTCTACTTGGATCTTATACACAAATTTTTAACTTGCTTGGGCTCCACCTAAAGAATTGTCCTCTGTCTCATCTCACTCAGATTTTAACAGGAAAGACATGTTGCTGGGAAACACAGCTCACATAAGTCAAGGCCAGAGATTATGGGTACAGATAGGAAAGTGATGGGAATCTCTGGGAAATAAGACAGTAAAAACTCCAGCTGTACACACAGAGGAGCTGTGAGAATCACTTACAAGATGCCTGTACACAGCAGGGTGTAGTTCAGAGGATAGGACCAGAACTAACCATGCTATTGAAACTAAGACAGACCCAATCCACATTAATTGGTACTTAGTATGGTATACTAATTTACTAGGGCTTCAGACTAGGAGCCTTAAATTGATTTTTTTTCTAGAGGCTGGACACCAATTGTATCTGGTTAGGGCTTCTTCCCTCAGAGCCACATTCTACTGTCAACTCTAAATACAGTTGGAGTCAGAGGCATTGTGAGCCAGGGATTAAACACATAAGTTTTAGGGGACATGTAGCTTACAGTAGCTATCAATGTAAGCCTAATATGATTATATTAGGAAAAACTGAAAAAATACAGAAAAGAAGATGAAAGGGAGATTGAAATGATACACTAGGAAAAAATCAAAACTAGGTAAAAAGTAGTAACCTGAGGAACAAAAAGGTGTAAGACATAGGAGACAACAGAAAACAACAACACAAGTGCTGAGCCATTGTATTAAATGTAAATGGATTAAATTTACTACTTAAAAGGAAAAGAACAGTATAGTGGATAAAAGGCTAAGATATGCTCTAAACATATACTGCATGCAAAAGGCTCATTTTAATGCTAAAGATAAGAATTCAAGTAATTTAAAAATAAAGCAAACTTGTCTTCAAATAATTATTTCAGAAGTGAAAAGAGGGTAAAATATTTCATATACGGTAACCAAAAGAATACTTAGCCACTATAATAATATACTTTGGGTAATAAGTTCATTAAAGAGGAAAAATACTGTATATTCATGGAAGGATAAATTCAAGGTGACATAACATATACACCCCAAAGAACAGAGACCCAGAATATGTGAATATTGACAGGTCTATACTGTTACTTGAGACAGAAATTCACTTTCAGTAATAGAAAGGACATACACAACTTCATTTTTTTTTGATTTTTCAAGACAGGTTTTTTTCCTCTGTGTACCCCTAGTTGTCCTGGAACTCATCTGTAGACCAGGCTGGCCTCATATTCAGAGATCGGCCTGACTCTGCCTCCCGAGTGCTGGGCTTAAAGCTCTGAACCACCGCCACCTGGCTCTAAATCTCAACTTCTATGTTTACATTTCACCTGAAACTGTGTATCGCAATTTAATCATTCACAAACACCAGTCTAACAACCCTATCCTGTATTTAACTTTTTAACTATACTTATAGTGTGTGTGTGTGTGTGTGTGTGTGTGTGCATGCAAGATCAGAGAACAGCTGTGCAAGTCTGACTTCTCTCCTTTCACCTTGTGGGTCCTGGGGACTGAACTGGGTCATTAGTATGGTGGTAAACAACTTTACTGTCTGAGCCTTTCTGCCAGCACATTTTGTGTTTTACTTCTTGATGAGCTGCCTGTTAAGTCGTCTTTACAGGACTTATCCACGTCAAATCACTGGACTGAGACTTCTGGTGCAATGTTAGCAATAGGGGTGGAAATGGTCTATCTCACTCCCGGCTGTAGGAAAGGCTTCCAGCCGTCACCACACAGGTGTGAGGGAACTGTGGCTATTCCATAAACTCCCCTATCAGGTTGAGGAGTTTCCTGACTATTTCTGGTTTTCTGAATTCTTTTCTTCTAATTACAAAGGGAAAAGCTACCACATTCCTTTTCTGTGACTTGATCATGCGGCTTCTTCCTCTTGTTCTGTTATCTTCTGTACTAAACTGTTTTAATGTTGGACTATCCTTGTATTCCTGAAGTGACTCCCACTTGGTCTTAGTGTACAATAATTCACTGCTCTTTGATGGCAATTATTACTTAAGAACTCAGTGAGATCTGTTTAGAAGATGAGTTTATAAAAAAATGATAAAGAATTAGAAACTACAACTCGAATGGCTCTGAAGAGAAGATTTCATACTAACAGAAAAATATGCATATAACTGTGGAGCTGACTTTCTAAGATGTGGAGTATACGATCAACAATGAAATCTTTAAATAATTAAAGTTCACATGGTTTAGGGGAGCATTTTATTTTATATTGCATTAGAATGTGAACTGGGCGGCGGTAGTGCACATCTTTAATTACAGCACGCAGGAGGCAGAGGCAGGTGGATCTCTGAGTTCAAGACAAGCTTGGTCTACAGAGTTAGTTCCAGGATAGTTTGGACTATACAGAGAAATTCTATCTCAAAGAAACCAACCAGCCAACGAACCAAGCAACCTTCTGAAAACAAATATAAGCAAAAATGTATACATACGGACTTCCTGAGAATTCACAGACATCTAATATTTACTTAATAGTAATAAATCTATCAAAACACAGCATATTACATCAACCAGACAAAATAAAGACTAACGATCATTTTAGTTTTCAAATTTAATTAAATTTTATGTGCATGGGAGCTTTGTCTGTGTGTATGTCTATACTGTGCGCATGGCTGTGCCTGTAGAACTTGGAAGAGGGTAATAGATTGTCTGGAATAGGAGTTACAGATATCTGTAAGCTGCCATGTGGGTGCCGAAAATTGTGCACTGGGCCTTTGAAAGAACAGTCAGCTCTAAACTGCTGAACCGTCTCTCCAGTTCCCTAACAATCATTATATACATTCCAATAATCAAAAATCCAAAGTTTTGGGGAACAGAAATTTACAAATATGATAAAAATTTCTAGAAAAAAATTTCTAGAAAAAATAAATTATTAGAGATAAATGTAATATATTGAAAACTAAATGCATATTCAGGTTAAATTAAGAATAAAAACTATAGTTGACATACTCTTGGATGGGTAATCAATTTAATAACAAAAGAAAAAATCACTTAAATATTGGAAAAGGGGTATAATTAATTTTATTTGAAGATGATTGACTAATACTCAGGAATGAATTGGGACTTCAGTTAAGTAGCTGAGTACAAACTATACAAATCAATCATGCTGCCTTACACTCCTCATCCATCACCAGTGTGCTATCCACATGTCAACCTTCTCACTGCAATGGTTTCTCAGTACAAAACTTCTAGTAACAAATCTAACAAGTACTTAAGATACAAATGTAGAAAGAATAGATAACGTGTACTGAAGTATAAGCTATGCAGAGATGGAAAATGTTTTATTTAGAAGATTTACCTTTGAATCAGATTGCCTTTCTTTAAATGATAAATTAGCTGCCACAGGAAGGATTATTAATGCTTTCTCTAAAATCTTCCTGGCGGTCGTCTTCCCTCCACCTGTTGGGCCCACTAGTATCACACCGACACAAGCCTAAAATGAAATTCAGATTAGTGTTCTGGGGAGCTAATGAATGTGTCTCTATAACACACCTCTGCCTGTTCCCATGCCCTCTTCCTTCCTATGACTCTTCAGTCCACGGTTGCCTGGCCCTCCGCTTTATTGTATTGCTTACTGCTGAAGTGAGAAGAAATGTCCTAGTCAAAGAATACTGTTCATTCTTGGTGCTGAGCCCTTCCTCCTCCTCTCCCCCTCTCCCCCTCGAGGCTTTCTGAACTGGGCTCTGTCACAATGATTTTTCTCCTCAATCTTTCCATGCTAGACATTCCCAGCCATTCGCGTTGCTTGCTCTTCTTCACTTTTCCTTTGAGTCTCACCAGTTTGGCCTTAAGCAAGACCCAGGTTCTCATGGTTCTCCAATGGATATATTTTCTCAGTGCCTGCTTCAGTGAACATTTCCATCCACTGTCTCATAAGCTTCTCAGCTCAGCATAACCTAACATTTGCTTCTTTTCCAAACGCGATGCTTCTTTTATGGACCAATTTCTCAGAGCAGGATATTCATCTTTTTCATTCACCTCTTACAGTTTTATTAATTCTAGTTCTGGTATTTGGGGGAGGGGCTCCATGATGTAATTAGTGGCCTCATAAGCAGAAAAAAGAAGGGCAGGGGGTAGAGTCTGTGATAAGATGCTTGCCTAGACTCCTCAGTTCAATCCCTAGCACCACACAAACACAGAAAAGAAAAAGCAAACGGATTGCTCATGTGTGCGCTCACTCCCCATTCCCAGTCACTCCTGGGGCAGATGAGTGGCAATTCCCAACGCGCAGCAAAACCATGACGTCATTCCAAACACAAGCAGTAGGTTTGTTAGAACTGAATGAGAACTGGCACTGTAGCACTGCCAACTTCATCAGTCCTTATCTTGAACTTGACATGGTTCACATTGAAGAAAGATTACATCTGTGAAAAACAAGCAAACAAACCCTCCCCTAAAACTAACAAAAGACCCCACTTTCCAAGAACCGACTTTGTTCCCCTCTATACAGATACTCAGAGGGACCCCACCTGGTGCTCTAAGGTAGACTCAGGTGAGCTGTGGGGTCCATGTAGCTGTTTGGACCTAGAACGTTAGGTGGGCATTCACAGCTGGGACTGATGCTTAGGGTGGTCTTGCTCTGCTGTTCAGTAATCTGATGATGAAAGCCTTAAGTCCTAAATGAGTATGGTAGTTTGAATGTAATTGGCCTCCATAAACTCATAGGGACTGGCACTATTAGGAGGTATGACTTTGTTTTGCAATGGTAATGTATATCCTGTGCTATTATATGTTAGAAGTATGTAATCTGTTTTTTTTTTAATTTTTATTTTATAGGGAATTATGGTTAAGAGATTGCATGAATCCCAGAAGAAGCTTTGAACTTTGAGTGTTAAAATATTACTGAGATTGTTAAAGACTATGGGGCCTTCTGAAGTTGAACTAAATGCATTTTGCATTATGACATTGTTACAAGCTTATGGGGGCCAGGGAGTAGAATATAGTAGTTTGAGTGTAATTGGCCCCCATAAACTCATAAGTAGTGGAACTATTAGGATGTATGTGTTTTGAAGTAGATATGGACTTTCTGGGGAAGTTATCATTGTGGGGGCAGACTTTGAGGTATCCTATGCTCAAGCTACACTCAGTATGACACTCAGACCACTTCCTGTTGCCTTCAGGGTCAAGATATAGCTCCTTATTTACTCTCCCCTCCTTCTCCAGCACCATGTCTGCCCGCACACTGCCATGTCCCCTATGGTGATAATGGACTAAATCTCTGAAACTGTAGGCTGCCCAATTAAATGTTTTCCTTTATAAGAGTTGCCATGGTCACAGTGTCTCATCACAGCAGTAGAAACTCTAACTAAAACAATGAGGTAAAACAAATATATTTAGGTTATAGGTCCTATAAACAAGATTAATTAGTGGTCAACCTGCGTTGCATTCTTGGAGAAATTCACCAGGAGCTAAGACAGTATATAAATGAGAGGTGGATGACCTTGGGGGTCATTTTTGTGGGTCCCTGATATTCCCACATGCTGTTAGAGCAGAGGCATCAGCAGCTCATGTTTTCAAGGATGTAAGGCAGACTTTGGGGTGAGAATGATGGGGATTGACTGCAGAGTCTCGTGCATGCTAAATATGCACTCTGCCACTGAACTACGCCCCATCAAACACAAATCTGGTAACTGAAATATGTATTTGAAAGTCTCCTTCAGAAACAAAGTTTAGGTTCTTTTGATGCCAGTATTCTTTTAAGACTAGGGCTGTGTGCACTAAACTCAAGGTTCTCAAAGTACCATAACCCCTCTCGATTGTTCTGTGTGTTCACGTTTGACTTTACTGACTGAAACTTCCCTAAGACTTGCAGGCGTCCCTTTCTGTACTCACCTGGAGCTGATGGTACAACTGTATGATCTTCTCTTTCTGAGGAGGCCAATGTTGAAAGTTTAATTGTTCTGTTGCGATAGATATTGCTTTCTGAAAGAATATAAATATATTAAAGTGTATTATAACTTGACTTTCCATCCATCCATCCATCCATCCATCCATCCATTTATTGCAGTCTTGGGGACAAAACCCAGGCCCTTGTACAAAGCAGCCTAATGATGTACTGTGCCACACCCACAGCCCAAACCTTCAATTGTAATCCTTCAGAACCCCTTAGCTATTTATTAATTACTAGAGTTGTTAAGAGTATTCTTCATTTTTTTTTAGCTCACCAAGTTCTGTCCTTGAGAATAATGAAAACCACTATTTTTCTCACCAGAAATATGCAATACATAGAAGATTTTGTGTTCACAGACCTTTGAGCAAATTCATAGACCCTCCCTCAGACTAAGAATCATTACTTTCAGATTTATTAATACACAAAAATCATATGCACAAAACAACAAAAATGGATTCTACATGCTGTGTTTATACATCAGCGCACATGTTTGTAACAATAATAATAAAAGAAAAAGAGGCCATCAATTTAGGAGGGAGTGAGGTGGGACATAGGAGGGGCAATAAATAAAGCCAAAAACAGCCCCAAACAAAACCCCTGGAGAACCAGGTTTCTTTCCAAAGGAAGGTTTGTGTCTAGGTAGATAGGACTGGTATGTCATCTCCTGTCCACTCCCCATTCCTTGCATCCCTACAATGAGACAGAACAAAGCAGACAAAGGAGACGGCGTAGACAATTGCACAGAGGAGAAAAGGCAATTCCCAGGCAAGATTCTAAGAGGCAGTCACTGAGTGTTTAAAGGTCAATTCGACAAGGTGATACAACAGGCCTAAAGATGTTGGCACCCAATATTGCTGTCCCTAGTGCTGTAGGATAAATACTGATAGACTTGAAGGGAGAGGCACACACACTCCAATACAGCACAGCAGAGCGTAAGTGGCAAACCCAGACAAAGAAATGTCAGAGCTAAACGGTACCCTGGACCAAAGGTCCCAGCAGACAATCATAAACTACTCCATCCAGCAGCTGCAAATACATAGTCTCCTTAGTGGCACATGGAAAACCCTCCATATACAGCTTATAGTTGGTCACAAAAACAAGCATCAACAAATAAAAACTGAGATCACATCAAGTCTCATTTTGACCACAGCAGCATAAAATCAGAAAGCAGCCATAGAGACACTTGGGATACTAAACAGATGTGAAACAACACGGTCCAGAAAAACCCCTGGGACTGCGTGGGTGTGCACGCAAGGGCGCGTGCATGCACGTGTGAAGACTACCGTCAGGAGTCAGCTCCCTCCTTTCACAGTAGGATCTGGGCACCAAACTCAAGCTGGCAGGCTTGCCTGCAAACACCTCACTGCAGAACCATTTTAGCAGCCCCGAAATTCTAAACTTTATTTAGACAAATGATAACGGCAACACAGTATACCCCAAATGCCGCAATTAGAGCAAAAGCAGAATGTAGAGAGGTTTATAGGAAGAATCAGCCACCACCAGAAAGACTTTGGGGCTGGAGAGATGGCTCAGTGGTTAAGAGCACTTACTGCTCTTGCAGAGGACTTAGGTTTGAGTCACAAGCATCTACAAGGTGGCTCACAACTGTCCATTAACTCCAGTTCCAGGGGATCTGACACCTTCTTCTGGCTTCTGCAAGTACCATGCATGACATGCTGCATAGACATGCATGTAGGCAAAAACACCTAGATACATAAAAATCTAACTTCAAGAGAGGGTTTCAAATAAGTAACCTAATATTGTACCTTGAGGAATTAGCAAACAAACAAACAAACTAACAAGCAAGCAAGCAAAAACTAGAGTAACCCAAATTCCAAGTTATCTGTAAGGGAAAATATTGAATAAATGCAGAAATAAGCAAAATAAAGATTAAAAATACAAACGATACATGAAAGAAGCTTCAAATCAGTGTTAACACACGGCACCCGTGGAGCGACGGGTGCGCTCATGCATGCAGATGCATATGGACAGCAGAAGACAAGTCATCCTCAGAAATGTTGTCCACCTCCTTTGAGACAGAATCTCTCCTGGAGACCCTAGAGCTCACTAAGTAGGTTCTACTGACTGGCCACTGACTCCCAGGGCCTGTGTCCACTTCTCCAGCGGTGGATTTTAAACATGCGCTGCCACACCCAGCTTTTTATGTGGCTTGCAAAGGTTCAGACCCAGCTCATCAGGCTTACAAGGCAGCATTTTACCAATTGAGCCTTTGAAGTTTTTTTTAAAAAATATAAAGTTAAAAAAATCTTTAATTAGACTAAGAAGTAAGAAGAGGCATATAAATAAAACTAGAGCCATAAAGGAGACATTATGACAGATACCACAACTATAAAAAGCATCATTAGAGCCATAAAGGAGACATTATGATAGATACCACAACCATAAAAAGCATTATTAGATAAAATTATGAACAATTGCTTGCCAAAAAAAAACCCCAGAAGAAATGAACAAATTTCTGAACATATACAACTTACTGAGACTGACTAATGAAAAATTCGATGCCTGAGGAAGCCCATAAAAATAAAGGATGAGATTGGATCAATAATAAAACATTTCCCATTAAAGAAAATCCCAGGACCAAATGGCTCCACAAATGTTTAAAGATTTCTTCTCGAACTCTCTTTTAAAAATATGAAGGGAAAGAAATCTTTTAAATTCATTGTTTGGGGCTGGCACTATTTTGCTATCCAAACCACCACAATAAAGGAATAATAAAGATCAGTATCCTTGAGGGATAGGGTTGCAAAAATCCTGAGTAAAATTCTAGCAAATGAAATCCAACAGCACATTCAAAAGAGGTTTCACTGTGACCCGCGGAGATTCACTCCAGGGATGCAGGGTGCTCTACAGTACAGAAAGCAGTGGATGTTCTCACACTGTCAGAATAAGGGACCCAAACCATTCCATTCCCTCCACAGACACAGGACAAGTATTTGCTTAGAGGAAAGTGTAGTCTTTTTTTAAAATAATAAATTATTTTATTGATGTCTTTCTATCTAGGAAAGCTAATATTTAGGCCTAGGGAGATTAAAAAAAATAAATCAGCACAGAGACCACAAGTGAAGATGTAAAATACAATAAAGTACAATTCTTTTTTAAAGTAAATGTTTTATACAGTAGAGACATGTTTATTGAACACCTTTATACACACTATGGCTACTTCAGATTTGAGAGTCCACAGGAACACAGCCCTACAGACACGGGGCGAGCAGGCTGGACATGGTGGCTCACTGTGGTACTATCGGTGAGGCAAGAAAAAAAATCAAGAAGAGGAAAGTTTAGTCTTACAAATTTCCATTAGTAAAAAAGAAAGCTAATTTTGAATTTCAAAAAATCTTTCTCAAAAAAATGTAAGTCCCAGAAGAAGACAGAAAAAAAAAATTCAAACATAAGAAGAGATTGTGAGGAGTCTGGAAGCCGAAGCTGGTTAGTGAAGAAAGCAACATACCAGACTGCACACATCAGGAGAATATGTCACAGGAAAATCAATCGCAAAAACATGAAATTGAAAGAATCAAACTAGGGCTTTGTTCAGTGCCGCACCAACCCAGTCTGAAACGCGGTAGAATGCCCATGTCTGTCTAGCTGGAGAAGGCAGGTCCAAGGAGAACCACAGACTTAAAATTCTTTTATTTTCAGACCATAGCAGAACAGTTATGACCATACATCTACTCTGAATGGGTCTCAAGAGGAATTCCTGTGAGCCTTCCTGCAGTATCCCTGGTCATGTTTGCTACATATTTCAGATGTGCTAAAACATAGTATGTAACCTGTGATTGCCAATCAAGTTAATTGCATATACTGCTGATATGTAAAAAGCAGCTCTATTGTTCTTACTGAAATATCTAAGAAGAAAAAACACCCCTTAAGTCAGGTCTAAGACAGAGCAATCAATCTGTTTTGAAAGTCTGGACAGCTGGGAGACAGGAAGCAGCAGAAGCAGAAGAGAACGGGAGGACAGGGGCAGGTGAAGGCAGGAAAGGCAGAGTATGCTGGATGACCCGGCCGCCTGATGAAGGAAGCCAGGTTCTGTCCATAATAATTTTGTTTTTGTACGTAAGGTAATGGCAATTAAACACTGGCTTTGCTCATTTTAGGGGAGCCGCTTGGGAAGCCTTGTGGATACACTCCAAATACTGTAGACGCTTACTAACCAAACAGTTAAATGCCCCTCATAATAGGGAGTAAGCACCGGGCTATTACAGGGAAAACCCAAAACCCACATCCGCACTTGGGAAGGAGAACTCAGCATACAGCACCCCCGCTGCCTCTTTGTTCTTTCCATTCACTAGTCCCTTCCCCTCCCCTGGTAAAAACACGTCGGCGAGTGCGTTGCCCTAATCCTGTGCCGTCCTTGACATGAGTAGAGTATTTCAGAAGGAGCCACTGTATTTACAGCCACATCAACCTGAGAGGACCCGGCAGTGCTTGCCATGGCTGTGTTACCTCCAAGGCAAGGTGACGAACTTTGGAAACCGTTACTCCAGGGAAAGTATCTTCCATGATCTTTTCAAAAGGTGGGGCGTCTTCGGGAAGGAACTTTGATAAGCTAGCTTCTTGGATTGCCTCGATAATGATCACAGATTCGTCTGCTTCCGAAAGGCTCTTGTTGCAGTCGCTGGAGAAAACAAACATCGTGTCTGCAGCGCCCTCTCTGTCCCCAGACCCTCCACGTCCCTTGTTTGCTAAATGAAAGCAGCTTTGGAATCTCACCTAAGGAATGCAAGAGAGGGAGCTTCTGGGGGCAGGGAGAGCTACATCTCCCCAGGGATGAACTCACTGCTTAATCCCGAGGATTGCTGGATGCTTTTTAACATGGGAAAAGAACGAGTTTTTCCTTGATGGTAAAAAAAATGTTATGATTCTTCATTTTCATTTAGGGAAGATTTTAATTGCATATTCAATGTCTTTAACAAATAAAGGAATTTTCAACTTTCTTTCCCTTTTCTTCATTAAAATGTTTTTTTTTGTTGTGTGTGCTTAGTATACATAGAACTGTGTTTCACAAGAAAAGTTTACATGAGTATATAATATACATATAATCACTATATTAGATATATACATGTATATACATATACTATATAATACACATTGAGATCATCCCTTCGACATCCTTTTCCCCTTCCTATTAGTTCCCTTTGCTCATCTACAGTTTTATGTCTACTTTGATATCATATATACTCTTATGTGATTTTAGATATCTCTATGAAATCTAGGAACTACAAACGAAAGAAAATATGATATCTTTCTGAAGTTGGCCTAACTTTCTTGACTTGACTTAAACTATGCTCTTATTTTTAAGAGGAGTTTATCCCAGGCCAGCCCTGTCTGGATGCCACCATTGCTGTGTGCAGCATGACGTGCAGATATTGTGCGCCATACTTTGTTGTTTTTCAAATCTATAAAAGTTTTTTCTAACTCATTCCTATATGATCACCTTTGAATATTTTTGTGATAAGCAGATCCGTATCTGTTAAAAATGTTCTTTTTTGTTGTTGTTGTTGATTCTAGTTTTTTTTTTTTTTTAATGTGTGTGGGTGTTTGGCCTACATGCCTACACATAAAGATGTACCACCTGCATGCAGCATGCACAGAGGCCAGAGGAAGACTTGTTACAGATAGTTGTGAGCTACCTGCCACATGGCTGCTGGGAACTGAACCCAGGTCCTCTGGAAGAGCAGCCAGTGGTCTTAACTGCTGAGTTATCTCTCTAGCCCCTGTAGATTCTAGATTTTGAGTTTTGGTTTTAAGCGCCATACAAAGCCTGTGGTAGTCAGTGTTGATTATCAACACAATTGGATACAGAATGAGCGTGGAGACAAATGCCTTCTCACGGCTGGGAGTTTCTAGACTGTGTTAACTTTGTTCCACCCAAATGTGTGTGATACCATCCTGTGGGGTTCTGGACTGAATGAGAAGAAAGTGAACTGAGCATCCTTGATGCAGACACAATGCGACCAGCTGCTTTGGGCTCCTGCTGCCATGATGGATTGTTGAGTCAACACCAACTTTCCTCCTCTGAGTTGCCTTAGTCAGGTATGTTGCCATAGCAACAAGTAAGTCACCAGCAGAAGGCCCAAGGTTCACTTTCTAGCACTGGGGGAAGAGTCTTTTCTCCTCCAAGAATATTAGAGACAACTTGTTCCTTCTGATAGTTTTATGCTTGAAGTTTGTTTACCTTTAAATCCCTCAACTGTTTTAGCGACCGGGCAAACGCTGTGGAGCATGGCTCCCACTTGACCCTTCTGTAGGCAGTGGCTGGTCCCCTACGCTGATCATCGAACTCTCTGGTCTTGGTGATGGATTTATGACATACTGCATGTCCCAGGCAGGCGGCCCTGCCTCCTGACTTTCTACATTATTTCAACACTTTGCCCATTGACAATCAGTGCCACACTTTCAACTGTTGAAGTTTTACAATATAGCTTAATCCTCAGAAAGGTATTTCCCTTTAATTTCTCTTGTTTTTCAATATTTTAAAACTACCTTTATTTTTCCATGTGAATTTTAAAATCAGTTGTCTAAAAACAAATACTAAAAAAAAACCCTTTGCTTATTCCTGCATTATGGACACATGCAACCATGCCAGCCTTTAACGTGGGTGCCAGGGATTTGAACTTGGGTCCTTGTGTTTGTAGAACAGGCACCCATATACCCACTGAGCCTCCTCCTCAGTCTCCCTATTCTTAATATCACCTTTCATAAACCAACACTGGATATGTTTAGCTTTGATGATATTTTTATGATATTTTATGTTAGAAGTCCTATTAATTTCAGTTATTCATATCTGATTTTCACCTTGCAGTCTTGTCAGCGCCAGGGTCAGCCACGGGTACCGAAGTCTGTGGATGTTCAAGTCCCTTACATAAAGTGTTGTATTTGCTCATCTACACAAACTACACACTCCTCCCATGCACTCTGAATCTTCCTTAGAACACTGACAATGTCTAACACGGCACTGACACTGTGTTACTAGCCACGGTCCATTGACTGTGGGCAAGAGAGGGTGTGTACCAGTTTCGTGCAGGTGCCATCTTCTCTTTCTCGTTATTTCTATTCTAGATGGGCCCACATTTCTCTGCATGCTTTATTACACATCAGTAATGCAGACCCTTCTAAAGATCAGGCCCCACTAGGGATCTGGAATCCATGACCTGGTTCATTTTTGTTCTTTTGATACCACTAAGTTCCTGCCAGCCCATCTTAGTGTGGTAGTCTGGTAGCTTCTGTTTTTGTTTGCCTTAATTAAAATTCTACAAATTATTTGTGTAACTCTCTGAACCTTGCACTAAATTCAAATGTCCACTGACCGTTTATACTCCTGTTTCTTCTTTTCTGCCATTATTAAAACTGTCTTCATGGTCTTCATGCCAAAATCATAATGCTCCTAAAATAGAGTATTCAATATCTGAGTTACTATAGTTCTCAAGGGAAAACAGGACCACTTAAGACAGTCACACACATATGTAAATTAATAACCATCTCGTCTGTAAAAGGAGATATCTGCATGAATCTAAAAACCCCAATTCTGCCTCCAATGCTTTTATTTCTCATCTAAGTTGGTGCTTGCCTTATGTCCTTGTCCTCTCTTCTTCCCTGCCTCCATCCCTCCCTCCCTTTAGAGTTTTACTGTGTTATCCAGCCTGGCCTTGAATTCTTGGACTCAAATGTTCCATTGTCTCAGCCTCTCCAGTACTGAGGACCAAAGGCATGCACTACTGAATTCTGGAGAGCCTATTTCTTAAAAGAAAGAGTGGTAAGTGTTAATAATTAAGGGGTCCCAGTTACACTGTCTGAGAACTAGGAAGGGGCACGGGAAAATAACAAGAGGGAAGGAAGACTTTGGAGAGAATGTGGTTCGCTGACCAAACCATTTCGTGTTAGAAACACATACTCAAATGCCAGAACAATTCTCAGGAAGGTGTGGGACTCAACTCAGTTGCCCTGGTAACTGAGCTTCCGAGTGCAGTCTGCTCAGTTGTGCACTGACAAACAGAGTCAGGCTGAGCGCCTGTGCTTTCATAAGCCCTTCAGATCACTGAGTACACAGAGCTGCAGAACACGGATCCAGAGGCTGACATCCACGAGCAGAGAGAGAAGATGTGACCTGAAGTAACATATATGTCACCACTTTCTCCAGACCTGTGAGTAAAGGCCGAGGCCCATGGATGCACAGCCACTTTGAAGAAAGCAGCTCCTGTCTTACAGTGGGCCCGGCTGGTCCTGCCAATTCCTGGCCGATAGCAGAAAGGTCTTTGCATCGCCTTTACATAACTAGCTTTATATTTTCTATTACATATCTGGAGAGAGGCAGTTCCTCACCTGCTTTGACAGCTGCTTGCTGGCTAAATCGTAAAGGTTAACGAGCTTTCCTGATAGTGAACTTGAAGATTTGAAGCCAAATGAGAAGAGAATTATTTCAATGATCATTTTGTGGTGGGGCACCATCATTGCCACCGGGCGAAACAGAGATTTTAAGTTCCCTGGGAGCTCAACTCGACCTCTGTATCTAAAGGGAAGAAAAACAGCAACAATAATAAAGATCCAACTGCGCCCTGCATTTTTTCCAAATGTGAAATGCAATTACTTTGCCCCCACATAATTCCATTGGCTTTCTGTGTGACCCATATATGGAAATCAGTTTACAAGGTGCCTCTCACCTTCCCTCCCACCCACATGCTATGCTAGCCTATCATACGCCTTGCCTTTCATTGTATGGTTCACCTTGTCTCAGACCTTTCTGCTTCCTGGGGGGGCCAAGGCAGCACTGTTCAATGTCTGATGAACCTAGCCCAGAGTCAGAGACTTAGTGTAATCACCTGCATGGACAGGGTGGAGATGTTACATCCATTCATAGAGAGAGGCGGTTGTGGGGCTGTGTCATCTCTACATGATGGAACTCATGCTTGGGACCACAATGAGTGATCCTGTGGCCGGACAGGTGAGAGCTCGGGGAGAGCCAATCACGGTCACTCTGCACACCACTAAACTGACTCCTAAGGCCTCATCCTTACACCTAGAGAGAAGCCCATTTTGACCCTCAGCAGAGAAGCCAGGTGGTGATGAGCACAGACTCACAACTGGTCAAGTTGGAGACAACAGGAGACGGCCGAATCCTCGGCCTTGAACGACATCAGTATCACACCACCCCCTTCCAAGACTCAAGGGTCACTGTGGAAGAGTGGGTATGGATTTCTAGAGGTGACTACAAAAAAGCAGTGTTTTTTAGGGTGCTCATGACATAAAAGGTAAAAGCCACCTTTTCAACGAATTTTCAGGTAGATGTCACATAGAAAGCCAATAGAATTCTTTTTTGAGGAAAGTATATGGTTTCAAGTTTGAAAAAGTCTACACAACAGGGCGGTTGGACACATGACCTCCCGATGGTTGCGACAACATGAATGTCTAAAACCTGGCTAAGATCGCATCAAATGACACCACATCATGGGTGGGGAGGAGGGCACTGAGTCCCATCCCTATTGGAGGAGGTATTGGTAACGATGGCTGCCGGGAGCGGAACAGCTTGAACAGTGTGGCCCCTGAGGTTGGCCATGCTCCAGGGGACAGCCCACACCCAAGGGTATATGGGTAGCACTAACTGGATTTGATTTCTTTTTTAGAATGAGGACACAAAGTTGTTTGCACGTAGAATGAGGAATGGATCTGGAAGGAGTTAGGGTGAGGGGTGAATGACATTAAATACAATGTAAGAAATTCTCAAAGAATTAGTTCAAAAAAAGATTCTGGAGGGTGAATGATAGCTACATGGTACCGGACAAGCCCACCCACAGAGAGGTTAAAGGGATTTCGTCTGTGTATACTGCCATTAGACTCATTAATATTTACCCAGGATTTAAGGTGATAAACATGGCACATGACATATTGATACGTAGTTCTTTACCATCCAGTAGAAATCTAAAAGACAGTAAAGCATTCATTAAAATCACTCATATAAGCTAGGCGGCAGTGGAGCAGGTCTTTAATCCAAGCACTCAGGAGGCAGAGGCAGGGAGGCAGCTGGATCACTGTGAGTTCGAGGCCAGCCTGGACTACAGAGTGAGTTCTAGGACAGTCAGAGCAATGCAAAGAAACCCTGTATAGTAAAAAAAAAAAAAAAAAAAAAAAAATCACCCTCCAGGCCTAAGGGTATTAAAACTTTAACGAACCAGGGAATTTTCTTAAGGCTTTATTACATTTAAATCCAAATAAAACTTACTTAACAACAACACAGAGAGGAGGAGGTGGTGTCCTATTCTGAGACAACGCTGAGTTCTGCTGTGATTCAGGAATATCTGACCCTGTCTAAAGATGTCTGAGAAGCTTTTGACCTGGGTGTTAGAAGGCACCATTGGACAAAATGATCCACACAGGGAAGTGACCCTGGGAAGCCCTCAGTGTGTTGGGCCTGCAAACTCACTAGAGCACATCAGCAGAGCACAGAGTTCCTGCCTGGAACACAGCCCATGTCCAGTTACAACGTGGGGGCTCAGCGCTGACTGCCCTTCCTGAAGACCCGGGTTCGGTTCCCCACACTGGCATGGTGGCTCCCAATCATCTGTACTCTAGGCTGAGGGTTTCCGGTGCCTGTGATGCACAGACAATACATGTAGGCAAAACACCCATAAAAAATAAATAAAATCTCAAAAATAAAAAGAATATATGCAGACAGCTGTGAGGCAGATGCTCTGTCCTAAACACCATGTCCTGTCGGCTACAACACAGGCAGAGACAATGGCAAGAATTTGTGGGGTGGTTTCTTACCGAGGAGGACAGTGTAAACATGAGAGGCAGAACGATCAGACACAGCTGGCCAGTTCTTGGGCAAAACACTTTGTAGAGGTCAAAGCAGAGAGGAGAGTGGTAAAATGGGGGTTACTGTACCCCCATCTGTGTCCACCTGTAAGCCCTGGTAACACTAACAGCATGAAACCAATCAGAGCAAAGTTAGCACCATCAGCATGAGTTGGAAGGGAAAACTTGTTTATTATTCATAAACAACAGTAACCCTAACATACATACATTTTCTTGTGTTTTTTTTTTTTTTTTTTTTTTAAAAAAAGAGCACCTCAGTTTAGAATGGTGAGCTGGGACTTCAGGGATGCAGCCAGGATTTCTGTTTTTAAATGGGTATAGAATTAAAGAAAAACAAATTCATGTAGAATTAAGGAAAAATATTCATAACTCTTGTTTGATTTCTTTAAGTGTAATATCCTAAGATAAAAGAGATTCTAAGATAGAAAAAAATATTAACTAGAGTATATCTGCATCGAGGGCTGGCGGCTCCAGGCTACTCCAAAGTGTAAAAGGAGGGTGGATACCTTTAAATTGACATGAAAGTTGAGTGTGCATATATATATATATATATATATACACAATATGTATACATACATATATACAAACATTCATATATGCACACACACATACACATTTCTCCCATGTTATTCACCAGAGGAAAACATTAAAGGCAAGTGCCATTCATTTTGCTGCATTCTAAACAAACTAAACCAAATAAAAACTCAAAGACCCCAACACTTAAGAAAAGGACTCAGCACTAAGTAAACAGTAAATGTGTATCAGATTCCATCCCAAAGGAGTAACCCATGCATAAATACCTCACAGAGTAGCTGTCTTTTGCAACCTTGATGGTTAGGATCTGCGAGGCAATGACCGAAAGAACTTCTATATCTATCCGGTTGAACTCATCGAAACAGCACCAAGCTCCTGACTGCACCAACCCAAAGAATAATTTCCCCATTATCTTAAAAAAAAAAAAAAAGAGGATTGATTGCAGAAACTATAAAGGTGAACACTCCCACCTGGATACTAAATTGTATGTATTCTTCTCATCTTCCCCAAGCCAACTTAAGTATCTTTTGCATTTTTCTCTCCATAGAGTTTAGCAGTTGCTTAGACTTGATGAGTTCACCGTGTTTCTTTTGAAAGCTGAAACACACACGGCAAACTCCTGCATTTCAGGACCACTGGCAGGAGCAGCTGATGGCCAGCTGCACAAAGCCAGTTTAGGTCTCAGAGCTGCATCCTAGAGGCGTTTCTATGACCCTGTTGCAGCAGATGGGAGTCACGTGTCAGAAGGCAGATGTCCTTCTCTGGAGCAGGCAGACTCCTTGTAGTTTAGTGTGGTCTATAGATGAGGCAATTGGTGCCAGGGGTGAGGGTGCAGGGGAGGGGATGGGGTAGGTAGGGGTCGGGGATCTTGTAAGCAGGTGTTGTCGAAACACTGTTGCAAACTGTTAAAAGCCCTATTACTGTCAATGATAGAATTCTAAGATCTTATTGTCAGCACTCTTCTGATGCTCATTTTCCTGTAAATAAGGTGATGAAGGATGGAATAATTTTACTTTGTTGGATTCCTCCTTGCTGTCCCAGCTGTGCCTTGAGTAAAAGGACTCACAGTTGACCCCAACACCAAATGTCTAGAGTACTGCATTGGTGCTTCAAGAAAACCACAACACAACTGTGGCAAGGAGGGAGGGGCTGCCTGTTTGTGCTGGCCACCAGGCTAGTTTAGCCCCAAAATAATCACACAGAAATTATATTAATTAAATCACTGCTTGGCCCATTAGCTCTAACTTCTTATTGGCTAACTCTTACATATTAATTTAACCCATTTCTATTAATCTGTATATCACCATGAGGTCATGGCCTACCAGCAAAGTCTCAGCACGTCTATCTCCGGCAGTGGCTCCATAGCGTCTCCCTGGCTCTGCCCTTCTTTCTCCCAGCATACAGCCTAACTTTCCCTGCCTAGTTCTGTTCTTCCCTGCCATAGACTCAAAGCAGTTTCTTTATTCATTAATGGTAATCACAGTACACAGAGGGAACTCCCATATCACACAACTGCAGCTGATTGCCTCATTCCTGGTGGCACAGACTTGGGAGAAGTTCAGAAATTTGGGCCAGGTTTTTTGTTTTTGTTTGTTTTGAACCATCACTGGCCTTGTGAACACTAATTGTAACAATGTCTGCTGGGGCCCAGAGGGAGCATTTCCCCTGACAGCCTAGCCAGGGAACTGCTCTGACAGACACTAAAAAGGGAGCCTGTGATTGTTTCAAGCACAAACCTCCAGGAATGAGGCAGGGGGAGCAGGGACAAGGTGGAGAGCAGAAACTTCAGGCTGAAAAGCTCCAAAGATCCAGGAAGCAGGCACTGGAAGAATTCACAAAACTAGGAAGTCTATAGGGACAAGGGCATAGGCCCTGACTGTAACATTGGCTAGTTAAGGAATCCTGACATCCAGGCCACCATTCGAACCATTACATTGGCTAATATCTAAGGTTGGAGAATCCTAATAAGGGCTGTTCCGGAAATTAAAATGTAAGCTGCATTTATAGGCAGAGGAATCTCAAATTCCGGGGCCTACATAGGAGCTTTAACACCAACAGGATAAAGCACCCTGATACCAGAGGCCTGTGGGAGGATGGTGACATGGGAAGGTGCCACCGGCAGCTGCTCCCTCCTGCACACAACACTGCCACCTAAACACAGAGGGAAACGAAAGCTGCCGAAAGCCCAGCTCTTGAAAGACTTCTTGCCTAGACACAATTTTCTATTCATGTGGAGCAAGGGACACACACCAACATGACTGGTACCACAGACGAGTGAACCGAGCCCTGAGCGCCAGGTAGATCCTAGCCAGACTCAAGCCCGCCCAGCAGAGAGACACAGTTGATAGCCCACCCAGCAGAGAGACACAGCTGATGGCTCAGCAGAGGCAAGCAGTGACAGTCAGTGACAGTCCTCCCGGCAGAGGCACACAGTTGACAGCCTGCCCAGCAAAGGCACGCAGCTGACGGCCTTTTCTCCTTTTGCCAGCAGCCATAGGCCTGCGTTAACCAGGTCAACAGCCTTCTGTGAACATTTAAAGGCCGCACTGAAGTCTGTTGGTTTGTAAATACTACCAGGTTAAAGGAAACAGTCAAGCAGAGCCAACGCCAAACAAAACAAAAAACCTTCACGGGCAGAAGAGAGGTTGAGGAATGCCTGGGTTCTCAGGTATAGAGAGGGGAGAGAAAATAAAGCACATGGGTCTGGGAGGGTACAGAAGCTTCTGGAAAAAGCAAAAAATCAGATACCTTTGTATTAAGTGTCAATATTTGTTCACTGTGGGGTATTTTGGGCTCTAATCAACATGTAAAACAAGTTACAGAGTTGCAAATGTGGCTCAGTTATAGGGCACTTGGCACCACAAGGGACCTGGATTCAGTCCCAGCAGTAGGATCCAACGCCCCCAAACTACAGTGCTGTGACAATTAGAATTCAATTTGTATCTGACAATAGGGGAGCATGAAATTTTAATAAAAGTATTTCAAGATTTTCTTAGACAATTATCATTATTATGTTTACAATTCTTTTTGATGTTAATCACTGTGACTTCTTTGAGTTTTTTAATTACCTTTTCAGTAACTAAATGTTCAAGGTAAGAAACATTTATGTTGTTTTTATTTTAGTTTTTGTTTTTTTGAGACAGGGTTTCTCTGTAGTTTTGGAGCCTGTCCTGGAACTAGCTCTTGTAGACCAGGCTGGCCTCGAACTCACAGAGATCCGCCTGCCTCTGCCTCCTGAGAGCTGGGATTAAAGGCGTGCGCCACCATGCCCAGCATGAACATTTGTATTTGTGTTAACAAAGAAGCACAAGCACGTGCTCTGTGCAAGTGAGGTTTTGTTTAAAAAGAATCCCTCCGTCATAAACACTGAGAATTAACACTTTAAGGAATTAAGTTGAACCACTTTAAAAATGGTAATGTATACATAATGTTTTAACTTTCAATTAGGTTCTAGGCTTATTTTCTCTATTCATTAAAAGACTAATAATATGTGTACTCCTACCAATACATTTTTTGGTGTTTTTCTTAGTTTCTTTCATTCCTCAATGAATTATTTTTCACGCACAGTTTGCTTAAGGATATAAGCTTATGCTTTACCTTATAATCCAAATCTTCAAAACAGTTGAACACCACACAATGTTTGCCATAGCTCTGGAAAACAAAATACTGTTTTAATATAGTTCTTGAGTGATGCCATAAAATAAAGATGGTTTAAACTGCCAGATTAAGAAAATATTTCTATTAAGCTTTTCGAGAAAAAAAAAAACTTAGTTTTAAAAAATGAGTTAGACATCAAGTTTAGAGACCCACAGAACTGATAGAAGAAGCATGAGATTGGTTGCTGCGGGAGAGTTGGCTATTTCAAGCTTCAGTCATGATTTACACAACAACAACAAAACCATTAGGACAACAGAGCAGAGTAGAAATGACCGCTTCCCTCCACCTCCCGCCTGCTAACTGGTCAGCTCAGGCAGCGGTGTTCCAGAGAAACGCAAAGACGACGATGATGGCTTAGCCAGACCTTCCTGTGCTGGGCACTCACAGTTGAACTGATGGAGTGTATCACGCCATGAATGTGTGGGTAAATACAATGTCCATTCTAACAGTGGGAATAGTGAAACTTAAGATACAATCGAAGTCTGTATGACAAACATCTGGATACAGTAGCTACTTACTCTCGCCAGGTCTTTAATAGTCTCAGTTTTCCCCACACCTGCCGGCCCGGCGTTGCAGCCTCCTAGGTTGAAGGACAGCGCCATGGTGAGAGTCAGCCAGCAGCGCTCTGTGAGGGGCGTGATGACCAGCCTCGGAGCACAGCCCAAGTACTCATAGCCGTAAACAAAATTGGTGTTTCCTTGAGATACGTAACACAGCTTCTGCTTTTCATCCCATTTATATCGCAAATGCCTGAAAGCAATACTCAAATTATTTCAGCAAAAATAGTTTTTTTTTTTTTTGCAAATAGAAACATAATCATTGTAAAACAATTTAAATAGACCCATAACCCCTCACATTAAGATGCAATAATTAAAAATCTCCCCAAAAGCGAGCCCAGGGCCAGAAAGATTCAGAGCAGAATTCTACCAGACTTTCAAAGAAGAACTGATGCCAACACTCAAGCTACTCCATAAAATAGAAACTGAAGGAACATTTCCAAATTCTTTTTATGAAGCCACTATTGCCTTGATATCAAAACCATACATATAATAAAGAAAATTATAGGCCAATCCCCCTTATCAACACAGATGCAAAAATTCTCAATAAAATATGTGCAAACTAAATTGAACACATCAAAAAGTCTTTCTGCTGTGATCAACTTAGCTTCATTCTAGAGACATAGGGCAGTGCAACATGCCCAAATCAATAAACAGAGTCCACCAATAACAGACAAAAAGAAGCACAGGGGGTTGGGGGAGGGGAGAGGCTACACAGAGAAACCAACAAGACAAAACAGAACAAAACAAAAGCAAACACGCAGATAAAAAGGCAAAAACCACACAATCATCTCATTAGATGCAAAGATTCTTGGTCGGTATCCAACACTCCTTCATGAAAAAAGTCCTGGAGAGACTAGGAACACAAAGAAAATACTTAAATATAAGAAGGCCAGTTTAGATCAAGTCCACAGCCACTATCTTCCTAAAGGGAAAAAACTCAAAAGATTTCCACTAAAATCAGGAACAAAACAAGGTTGTCCACTCTCTCCATACATTTGAAGTCTTAGCTAGAGCAATAAGACGACTGAAGTAGATCAAAGGGATACAAATGGGATAGAAAGAAGTAAAAAGAAAATTTCTTATTTGTAGATGATATGATTGCATACATGAAAGACCATAAAGACTCCACCAGGAAATGTTTACAGCTGACAAATACTTTCAGCAAAGTAGCAGGATACGATAATAACACACAAAAACCAGTAGTCTTCCTATATATGAATAGTCTGAGAAGGAAGTCAGGGAAACAACATCTTCTAAAATAGCCTCAAAAATATCTTGGGAAAGCTCTAGCCAAGCGTGAAAGATTTGTATAAGAAAAACTTTAAGACATTGAAAAAAGAAAATGAAGAATACATCAGAAGTTGGAAAGGTCTCTCATGATCATGGAACAGCAGGATTAATATTGTAAAACCAAAAGCAATTCTCAAATACTCCTCAAATTATTCTTCAAAACAGAAACAGAAGAACCATTTCCAAATGCTTTTTTTTTGAAGCTACTATTACCCTGATTCTGTGTGTTCATGTCACATCCTGCTACTTTGCTAGAAGTGTTTGATCAGCTGTAGAGGTTTTCCTGGTGATCTTTAATTTAGGGCCTTTTATGCATAAAATCATAAAAGAAATATATTCACTGCAATCATTATAAAAATTCCAATATAATCCTTCACAGAAATAGAAAACAAATGAACAAACAAACAACAAAACAAACTTCAATTTCATCTGGAAATTCAAAATCCCAGGACAGCTAAAGCAATCCTGCCCACTGAAAGAACTTTTATCATCTTCTGTGATTTCAAGTCGTATTTTAGAGCTACAGTAATAAAAACAGGGTGACATTGGCATCAAAACAGACACACTGACCAAGGGGATAGAATCGAAGACACAGAGTGAGTCTAAATACCTACACACATTTGATTTTTGACCAAGAAGCCAACATTACACACTAGAGAAAAGATAGCATTTTCAAAAAATGGTGCTGGTCAAACTGAATGGCTACATGTAGAACTAAAATAGATTCATACCTGTCACTCTGCACACAACTCAATTCCAAATGGCTCAAGGCCATTACCCTCAGTCTGAAGAGTCAACAGGAAGCCATTCCCTTGAGCTCATAGGCATAGGAAGGGACTTTCTCAACAGGACACTGAAAGCCCAGGCACTAAAGCCAACAGTTGCATAATAAGGCCTCATGAAGCTAAAAAGCTTCTGTATAGTGAAGGACACCAGTATTTGAGCAAAGTGGCAGCTTATAGAATGGGGAAAATTCTTTATCAATTATACATCTGACAGAGAGTTAATATCTAGAATAGGCAAAGAACTAAAACAAGACTGAACATGAAAAAAATTAAAAAATGGGATATAGAACTAAACAGCAAGTTCTCAAAAGATGATACACTAATGACTGAGAAATGCTTTTAAAAATGTTCAAAATCCCTAGTCATTAAGGAAATACAAACAAAAGTTATTTTGAGATTTCATTTTACCCCTGTCAGAATGGTCGAGATTAATAAAGCAAATGACAGCATATGCTGGGGAGGCCGTGGGAAATGGGAAAACTTATTTACTGCTGGTGGGAGTGCAAACTGGGTTGGCCAAAATAGAAGTCAGCGTGAATTTTCCTCAAAAAGCTGAAAATTCATTTACTACAAGATCCAGCTGAACCACACTTGGCATTTCCCCAAAGGACTCAACATCTTACTACAGAGATATTTGCTCATCCATGTCTTCATGATCAGAGAAGTTTCTTTTCTTTTCTTTTCTTTTCTTTTCTTTTCTTTTCTTTTCTTTTCTTTTCTTTTCTTTTCTCCTTTCCTTTCCTTTCCTTTCCTTTCCTTTTCTTTTTTTTTTCTTTTCCTTTGAGACAGGATTTCTCTGTAGCTTTGGAGCCTGTCCTGGAACTAGCTCTTGCAGACCAGGTTGTCTACAAGAACTCACAGAGATCCGCCTGTCTCTGAATCCCGAGATTAAAGGCATGTGCCACCATCTCCCGGCAAAGTTTCTTATTTGGTAGATGGTGATTAACACAGAGACTCACAAGTACACAACGTATATAGAGAGTAAGTGACTCTGGAGTCAATGTCTTTCTCAAACCTCTCACTTCAGTTCTTGGAACGTAGGTAGAAGAAGAGGTGGACAGATTGTAGGAACCAGCGGTGGTGGGTGACTCCCAGGAAACTGCCTTCCAGACACAACATGGTTCATGCTCATATGAACACAGAGGCTGAGACAGCGTGCACAGACACAGAGTTCCACCCCTAAGCAAGAACCTTTTTGTGATTGGCACCTCTAAGAAAGGGAAAATCAGTTTTCTCCAGTGGAATGATACTGGGTACATCAGCCGCATTCCAGGGCACGGGAGTTATTGGCTAACACAAAACAAAACCCGTAATTTTGTGAGCTTTTTGTTTTGTTAATTTTTTGTATTATTGTTTTTTGTTTGGTTCTCTGTTTTTATTTTTGCTCTTTTGAGACAGAGAGAGAGAGAGAGAGAGAGAGAGAGAGAGAGAGAGAGAGAGAGAGAGAGANAGAGAGAGAGAGAGAGAGAGAGAGAGAGAGAGAGAGAGAGAGAGAGAAAGAGAGAAAGAGAGAGAGAACATAAGTTAGGTGGGTAGGGACATGGGGAGGATCTGGGGGAAGGCAAATAATATGAAAATATATTGTATAAAAATATTAAGCAAGCAAACAAATCAAAGTATTAAAATAAGTGGAAAAATAAAATTTACTCATGACTGTATTAGATTTTAGAAACCATGAGGTACAAATTTATAATAATATAGTAATCTTTACACATCTTTAATAGTTTAGAGTTGTTTCACTTTGAACACAAGCGGAAGCTGCTGAAACCCAGAATCCCTCAACTCCCTCCGAGGGCCCTTCTCCTATTACACGTTATACTATGACGCGGCTGTTGTTTATCACCATTTACCTCTAAATTCCTTCTGGAACAGCAGAGCAGATTGTGAAGGAATTAACCAAGTCAATTTTCAAAATAAAATTTAAGATAAAAGCCATTTAAAACTAGTTGTATGCTAACACCTTGTAAATTCTTAGATGAGAGAACACATAACTGTAAGTAAAATCAGAAGACTTTCTTACTTAATGTGCTTAGCCTCACCTCAGTAGAAGTAGCAGCTCTCTGTCTATGCCTTCACTAACTGATTCCAAGCAGCAGGAAAAGTGGCTCATGGCAAGTTGTCTAGAAACAGCCTTCTGTTTCTTTTACCTCGTTTGCCCCACACTGGTAGCACAGGAGGAAAAGAGGGACCAGGGACACCTCTCATCACTACTGTTGAAACCTGTCCCTAGGCTTAGTGGTAACAGACAAAACATCCATACCATACAGAAGAACGACATCAGCTTGGGAAGATGAGGCAGAGTGAGGGGAGGAGAGAGGACCAAGGAAGGTGGGGGAGGACCACAATGCTTAGGGAGCGATTCATCCTTCAAGTGCAAACTGAGACAGATGTGTGAAGCAGAGAACCTAATGGTCTCTATGGGAGAAGTTGTAGTACGTGGTTATAGTTTCTAGCTACTTACCTCGTCCAGTCAAAGTCCTCTGCGCTAGAGATGTTCTTATCTAGCAGGTCCGTCACGATGTCTCGGCAGTACAAAGATGAGGTCAGCATTGCTGCTAGCATGACTTTTGCGCGAAAGTTGCTGGTATTCAGGGTGACCAGGGCGGTCAAGTCTTCCATTTGACTCAGCACACGGGCACGGGCTGCTTCGAGCTTTTCTCTTGGATTAGAACTCATAAAACCTTTCATACAATAACTATTAAACATGATCTGGCTCTGAAAAATAAAGGGAGGGAAACACATGTTAATAGAAGCACCCAATCTTGTTTTTAATTAAACAGTTTTCTTTTTTCTTTTTTTGTGAGCTCAGATTTTCTTAATTATAGTACTTGTGAGAGAACTTACATAGACAAGGCTTTGAGGCTCTGAAGTGATTTTTTTTTTCTGTCCTCAAGGCTGCAAAGGAATATCTTGCAAACACAGGTAATAGTAAATTCTATTTGCTGAATTTTCAGTTGCCTCCTCTATCCCCTGTGTTC
This sequence comes from Alexandromys fortis, assembly GCF_014885135.2. Classification (NCBI taxonomy): domain Eukaryota; kingdom Metazoa; phylum Chordata; class Mammalia; order Rodentia; family Cricetidae; genus Alexandromys; species Alexandromys fortis. The sequence continues at coordinate 9,066,187 of NW_026067925.1, read as the reverse complement.
TCGCCTTTATTGGTTAAAATCCTTCCAAGGATGCTTGGTTCGTGTATTTTCTACAAAGCAACCTTTCTTCTTCTTCTTCTTTTTTTTTTTAATTAAACAGTTTTCATGAGTTGAATGTTACAGATCTATAGAGGTGATTTGTTGTAAAGGAAGGCATGCATAGGTTTGAAGGCTGAATTTTGATTGGTGCTTATGATTTATTTATATTTTCTAAATCTTATATTTTTAAAATTTGTTGTATTTTTGATGACTTCATATATGTACGTAGTCAATTATATACACTCCACCTCCCAGTAGCCTCTCTCTCTAGTCCGTTCCAGTTGAAGCCCCTCCTTCTTCCTCTAAAGCCCCATCCTCCTTTCACGCTGGCGTGCCTGTAAATCCTGCTGGATTTAATTAGGGCTGCTTGCGTGGAGAAAGGGTGGAGGGTTCAGGCCTAAGCGGGTCATCTACTTTACCCCTTCCACGGCTTAGGCACATCAAGGAAGGAAGTGTGCAGACAATGCAAGAGCCATAGGCTGGGGAGGTGTGTGCTCATGACTCACTGTGTCGCTGCATGGAACCCCCATGACACTGGGCTCATAAACACTGTGGAAGGGGGAAGGGCTCACATGGCCCCATCCCTCCCCGAGGGACTCTTGACAGCCAACGGGGACTGCAAGGAAGGGCGTCACTTTCTTCAGCAGTATTTGTAATTTGTTGTCCATGTTCCAGGAAATAAATCCTACATTAACACATGATCATTAGATAATAATCTCAGCACATTAACAATGGTGGAAAACCCCAAGATTAAATTAGTGCTGTCTTCTCCACTAAACTCTAAAGTTATGCTCCTAGCACAGAGTGTGGATATTTGTAGTTTTAAAAAATTATGTAACTTCTAATATCTGACTCAACTGCCACATATGTTCTCCCCAGACATAGAAGAGCCGTGAAGAGGCGGGGTTAAGAGCAGGCAGCCTGTGGAGAGTAACACCAATACTAAAAACCCAGAGACAGATGCTGGGGTTCAGCCTGAAGATCAGAAAAGCAGAGCAGCCAGTCACTGGCTCTTCCTTCCCTCAGGCCAAAAGTGGGACACCCTGCCGCCACAAATCCTCAGATTAAGACTGAACCTGAGACCTGTCTCCTCTCATTTTATATTCCTCTCTAGTGGTGGGATTAAAGGAATACATTACCACCACCCAGTCTCTATGGCTAACTAGTGTGGCTGCTGGGATTAAAGGAATGTGCCACCACTGCCTGGCCTGTATGGATGACTAGTGTGGCTGCTTTGCACTGATCTTCAGGCAAGCTTTATTTACTAAAACACAGATAATCTACCACTATAGTGGAGGCTAAAGGAAGACAAGCCATCAGCAAAGCTCCTGAATGTGGAAAATCAGGTCGATTGTGACTTCAGCCTCTCGTCTAGACAGTGTCTTTTGGAAGAGGCTGTGTTTGGATAAGGGGCATCATGAACTCACTTGAGTTATGCTAAATTTAAACTGCCTAAAAACACAGAAATGGAGCTATACAGATATATGAAATGGGAAGAATTAGCATAGAGGAAATACATATTGTGGTGATATTTTTTCAGAGAAAGATTAAGAGGGTAGATGATAGACACCTAGTGTATTAATTGGCATTTCTCTTTTTTTGTTTTTTAATTGATTTTATTGAGTTATACATTTTTCTCTGCTCCTCTCCTTTCCTCTCCCCTCCCCTTCTACCCTCTGCCCTGGTCCTCATGCTCCCAATTTACTCAGGAGATCTTGTCTTTTTCTACTTCCCATGTACATTAGATCCATGTATGTCTCTCTTAGGGTCCTCATTGTTGTCTAGGTTCTCTGGTATTGTGATTTGTAGGCTGGTTTTCTTTGCTTTATGTCTAAAAACCACTTACGAGTGACTACATATGATAATTGTATTTCTGGGTCTGGGTTACCTCACTCAATATGATGTTTTCTAGCTCCACCCATTTGCCCACAAATTTCAAGATGTCATTATTTTTTCCTCTCTTTAGTACTCCACTGTGTAAATGTACCATATTTTCCTTATCCATTCTTCAGTCAAGGGGCATTTAGGTTGTTTCCAGGTTCTGGCTATGACAAAAGCTGCTATGAACAGAGTTGAACACATGTCTGTTGGGGGCTATGGACCCCCAGACCCTGAATTTCTTGTAAACAACTTGTTATGCTTGCAGCTGCTTGGAGCAAAACAACTTGTTTTCCCGTGTTTGCAGCTGCTCTGAGCATGGGACCCTAAGAAGTTCCTGATGGCAGGGGAATGGTTTCTGGTGGGTTTGGCTGGGGCATGGCAATCAGTTAAGGATTCCTATATAAGCTGCCCCTGAACACAATAAAAGGGTCATTGTTTCAAGAATGATCCGTGTCCCCATGTCTCTGTGTATATGTGTTTAAATCTCCAGCCCCTTTCCTGGCTCGCATACGCTAGACATGTCCTTGTCATATGATTGAGCATCCTTAGGATATATACCCAAAAGTGGTATTGCTGGGTCTGGAGGAAGGTTGTTTCCTAATTTTCTGAGAAATCACCATACTGAAATCCAAAGCGACTGCACCAGCTTGCACTCCCACCAGCAATGCAGAAGTGTTCCCTTTACCCCAAAACCTCTCCAGCATAAGTTGTCATCAGTGTTTTTGATCTTGGCCTTTCATCCATTTTAGATTCTTCTGTTGAGAGTTCTCTGTTTAGGTCTGTACTCCATTTTTTTTATTGGATTAGTTGTTCTTTTGATGACCAATTTCTTGAGTTCTTTGTATATTTTGGAGATCATTCCTGTGTCTGATGTGGGGTTGGTGAAGATCTTTTTTTTTTTTTTTTTTTTTCCATTCTGTAGGCTGTTGTTTCGTCTTGTTGACCATGCCCTTTGCTTTAAAGAAGCTTCTCAGTTTCAGGAGGTCCCATTTATTAATTGTTTCTCTCACTGTCTGTGCTACTGGGGTTCTATTTAGGAAGTGGTTCCCTGTGCCAATGCATTCAACTGTACTTCCCAATTTCTCTTCTATGAGGTTCAGTGTGGCTGGCTTTATGTTGAGGTCTTTGATCCATTTGGACTTGAGTTTTGTGCCTGGTGATAGATATGTATCTATTTTCATTCTTCTACATGTTGAAATCCAGTTATGCCAGCACCATTTGGTAAATATGCCTCCTTTTTTCCATTTTATATTTTTTGTTTCTTTGTCAAAGACAGATGTGTGGATTGATATCTAGGTCTTCGATTCTGTTCCATTAGTCCTCTTGTCTGTTTTTATGGCTCGGGATTTATGCCCTGATGGGCAGAGGTCCCTGGCCCCGACCACTCCCTAGGAGGTCCAAGAGTGTCTGAACCCACAGAGGTCTCTGGTTCCTGCCCACTACCTTGGTGGTCCAGACTCATGCCTCACCCACAGAGGTCTCTGGTTTTGGCCTACTCCCTCAGTGGCTGCTCCCTTGTTTCTCCTCCTGTGGAGCTCGCTGTCTCAGGCCTGCTCCTGCCTAGGTGCGCCTGGACCAGCAGAGGTCCTGGCTCAGGCCTAGCACTTCAGAGGCCCCAAACTCACGACTTGCAGAGGCCCTGGCCCAGGCCCTCTCTCTCAGGGCTTCCCTCTCCTGCTCCTGTGGAGCCTACTGCCCCAGTCCTGCTCTGGTCCAGGTCACAGGTCCAAAACTGCCCCCACAAGTGCCCCCAGTCTGGGTCCACTCCCACGGAGGTCTGTGGCTCAGGTCTACTCACTTGGAGGTCCCAGGCCTACTCCCAGCATTCCTTTTCGCATGCAACAGAAACTATTAAAAAATAGGGTACACAGGGGGAACTGAGGCTGGCATGTAAAATAAATAAAAAATTTAAAATAACAAATGATTTCTTTAAATTTGTGAGGTTATGATATAATTGCATCATTTCCCTCCAAATTCCCCTTATGCTCTTGCTAGTGCTATTTCAAAGTTACGGCCTCTTTTTTTTTTTTTTAATTAGTCATTGTTATATACATATACATTCCTAAACACACAAATAAAATCTGCTCAATCTGCATACTATTGCTTGCATGTTTTCAGAGTTGACCATTTGACACTGGACAAATGTTGTGTGCTCTTCCCCGGGGAGATGGTTTAGGAACTAACTCGATCACCAGATCACTGAGTGGCTAGAGTCCGAGGCTTGGGAAGCAGGCAGGACAAACAACTACACAGTCAGGATTTCCACTGCGCACATCTTGAGGTGATTCAAGAATTACAGCCTCCAGTGAGAGCATCCATTGTGAGGGGATACTGTGGATCGCATTTAAAAACATTTTCCACTTAAATGTGTATGTTGGAGCATGATCCAGGAGCAGAGTTATGCGAGGAGGATTCTGAGTGTGTGAGAATATGCAAGAAAATAAGGCAAGAGTCTTGTGACTCATTTTCTTCAAAATGCAGAATTGTTCTTAGAGTGTTTCTTCGTGCTCCTCCCAGGTGTAGTGGACAGGAGGGAATTTACCTCACATCACTTGTTATCGCTTGATGCTGATACTCAATTAAACGTTTAAACTAGTCTTCATTTTCTCTAAGGCAAAATACGCCCCCCCCATGCATCGTCCCCCCCCCATGCATCGTCCCCCCCCATGCATCGTCCCCCCCATGCATCGTCCCCCCCCATGCATCGTCCCCCCCATGCATCGTCCCCCCATGCACATCGTCCCCCCCATGCATCGTCCCCCCCATGCATCGTCCCCCCCCATGCATGGCGTGCCTGTGTGGCTGTAGCCAGCTTGAACACCTGAGAACTTTACTGCTGTGACCGTTCCCAACCCTCAGAGTATAGACTGTCTGGGGCTCTAAACAAAGTTGGTCATTGCATGAGACTTTAGTCTGCCTCATTTATCCGCTTCATTCTCCAAGGTCCCACCACCTGTACAGGTGACACACTTATTTGTAGAGAAATTACTAATTGCTATATAATGGACAAATCTATATAGAAAATCTCTTCATGACCAATATATAGCGCTATCTTATCCATTCTCTCGAAAATATCTTTTTATGTTTATTTAGAGACAACTCTGTGGAGAGTTCAACAGTGTAAATTCAAGAGCTGTAAATTACGCCCCGGGGTGGTAAATGAGCAAGAGGTGAGGAGATGGAGGTGGGGGAACATGTGCGCTGCTGTTGTGAAGCATGCGCCTCCAGGAACCCGGGAGGAGCTTCTCTTAAGGCAAACTGGAGGATCTGAATTTGCCAAACTACAGAAATGTATAAGAATCACCTGTAACTTTGTCACTTTCATAGAAACAGCTGATACCAGCCTTTCAGCCTAAGACCTGGCATTTACTTAGTCAACTGGAGAGCAAAATGTCTGTTTACAGCCCTAGGTGACCTTAGTGAAGACTTGAAAATTGTAGCAGGTCAGGCAAAGTGAAAAAATGGGGACTTTTTAAAAATAAGAGCTGTAAGTCGTACGCTTTCTGTGAGCCTTAACAGTTGCTATGGCAAAAGTTTTCTGCCTTCCTCTTTCCAGATAAACCACACCGACCCTGCTGACTGACAAGTGACTGTCAGTTTCAGATTGTATTAGCGGCATTCTCATTGTTGTCACAAGATATTTGATTATTAATTAAAAAAAGCATAGCGAGTAAGAGGAGTGGGGAGGATGGAGAGAGATACACACAGGAAGTGGGGGGTAGGAGCATGGAGTGAGAGAGGACTTGATTGAGAAGGTAGGAGAGAGGAGGCTTTGGGGATGGTAGAGGACAAAGGTCAACTGGGTGCTTCTTTTGCCTCTCTGAGATAGCAGGTTTTCACCCCAGCATCTGGCTCTCAAGTCTCTATTAGTAAAATTGAATGACTGAGCTTTTGTTAAAAACAACACATTGTCATGACAAAGTCCCTGACAAGCAGCAACCTACTAAGAAAGGGCTTATGCTGGCTGGTGGTTTGCGGGTGCAGTTGGCCATGTCAGGAAAAGGCATGGTGTGGGAGGGGGAAGAGTTCTTAGCCGGTGCCGTCAGGAACACGAGGCTGCTTTGCTCTCAGATAGACAAAGAACATGGTACCCACCGAGACTATAAAACTTCAAGGTCTGCCTTACACTCCAGTCCCTAGTGACCGGCTTCCTCTAGGCAGGCACCTAGCACCTCTAGGTGGGTCAAGTGGTGTGGGGACACATTTCACCTGCAAACGGTGACCCAGATCTCCAAAGGCCTCACAAATGAGGAGCACCCTCTTTTCTTATGACCATTCAATTTTTCTAGTGTAAGATCAAAGAAACAAACTAAAAGTCATTTCTTAACTTCAAGGCTACTCTCCTACCTCCTGCTCTGCCCCACCCCACTCTGGTCCAGTACTTGCCACGGACTTGTCTTTCTTTGATTCCTTAAATGTTATCCCCCCTGGGGCTCCTCTATCTTCTCTTATTTCATACAGTTTGCTGAGGGAGGCTTCAAACATATCTTAGGACAACTGAAAATTTTGGTTTTCTTAGTATCACACTTCTCTGATTTTTTTTTCTTTTCCTCTTTTATAAAATTTGTTTATGTGTATATGTATGTGCCTGCCTATACATATGTGTGCCACATGTATGCAGGGGTCACGGGGGTCATAAGAAGTGTCTGATCCCCTGGAACTGCAGTTATAGAAGGTTGTGAGCTACAACTTGGGTGCTGGGAGCTGTACCTGGGTCCTCTGCAAGGAAATCAGTGTCTTAACTGCTGAGCAATCCCTGCAGCTTTTTTTCTCTTTTAACCCCAAGAAAATGCTAGCTACACTAACAAATATGCAGAGTAATGGCTACATGGTTGTTCATGTCCTAACCCCCAGAACCTGTGAAGATGGATGTGACTAAGAACCTGAGATGGAGCGCTCCCTCTGGGTTTCCTGTCTCATGTGCGTCCTTACAACTAGAGATTTCTTCCTGTCTCTGCACAGGAGACAGGACTATAAGATGCCTGGAGACAAGCAGAGACACAACACGACCAGCTCGGAAGATGCAGAAAGAGGCACCAACCGAGGTGTGCTGGTCACCCTCTCTCTAGGACACCCCCAGTCTAAGAGCCTCCACACACCTGCCAACAGCTCGCCCTCAGCAGGGAGTCCTGCACTGTTCTTCTAACTCATAGGTCTTTAAACTAACAAATTTAGTCGTTTTAAGCCACTAAGTTTGGAGTAACTTTTAATGGTAACAACAGACGTGTATATAGTACAATATAAATATACACTTTTAGGAAAATAATTTATGGGTTATTTTTATTTTATATTATAAACTGAAGATTTTTGAACTCTAAGAAAGTGAAGGAATTATAGAATGAATTCATTATAGGATGAATTTATCAACCACCAATAATTCTACTGTGTTTATGATATTATTTATGCATCTATAAATACACTTATCTTATTTTTAAAATACATTTCAAAATAACCAAGATGTATTACTACCCTTAAAATAACTCAGTTTTCATATTTTTACTTTCTTAGCACTGCAACCACAGGCTAGCTCCTGTTTTCACGGTCCAAGGCGGCATTGACTCACCACAGTGGTGACCACTTGTCCTGGATGTGACAGTACCCACTCAGGAAAAGTCTTGTCATTCTGGTCTTCAATGCCTTGAATTAAAAATCTATAAGCCAAAAAAAATACATTTATATCACCCATCCATGCTCGATGGTGATGCCCCCTAATGATGAAGCATTAACACTGCTAACATTTTCACAAGTAATGGACAGCACTTCCGCTTCCCTTTCCCTGGCAGGGTCTGGGCGGGTAGAAACATATAGTGACTTAAGAAAGACATATATTAGCTTTGAATTACAATGTTATAAAGGGTACAGAGCTAAAAAGGCTATGTTCAAAAACAATTTTTACGGGGGCAGCATATCTTTCTGTTTGCTCCACGTCTCCTATCACCCAGGACAGAAACAGAGAGAGGCCAGGGGAAGACAACACATTCCCAGTGACTTCAGTTGTGTTCTAGAAACCGTGTACTGGTTCTCCAAATGTTAGTAAATATGAATAAAGTAGTTATTCCATAAAAAGAGAAGAACATGCCGTTGGGTGGGATGGCGGGGGGGGGGAGCTGGGAGGAGCTGGGGGGGAAAGAATATGATTAAAATATGTTAGGTGAAAAAGGTTTTTAATAAATTAAAAATGTAACACAGCTGTTTCAGTCAAATTAGTTTAGAAGTTTATCCTCTGGGATCCTTTCTCCCCTGTACGGAGACGGCAACAATAGAGTAAAATACAAAGAGGAGAACACTGAAGACACTAAGCAAAGGCTGTCACTAGGCAGTGCTACCCTCGTGTGCACAGGCCCGTTCTGTCTCCAGCCCCGTTCTCACCTCCTGGTCTAAACTGACTCAACAATGTGAGGGGGTAAAAGTGCAACGGAAACACACTAGTGAGCCTGATGGCTTTTTTTAAAATTTATTTATTTATTAAAGATTTCTGCCTCCTCCCTGCCACTGCCTCCGTTTTCCCTCCCCCTTCCCCAATCAAGTCCCCCTCCCTCGTCAGCCCAAAGAGCAATCAGGGTTCCCTGACCTGTGGGAAGTCCGAGGACCACCTACCTCCATCCAGGTCTAGTAAGGTGAGCATCCAAACTGCCTAGGCTCCCACAAAGCCAGTACGTGCAGTAGGATCAAAAACCCATTGCCATAGTTCTTGAGTTCTCAGTAGTCCTCATTGTCCGCTATGTTCAGCGAGTCCGGTTTTATCCCAGGCTTTTTCAGACCCAGGCCAGCTGGCCTTGGTGAGTTCCCAATAGAACATCCCAAAGCAGGCTGGAGATGACTTCCCTGGCTGATTGATGCCCTGGAACATGCGCGTGCACCCCCCACCACACACACACACCCTCACACACACACATGCACACCCACAGCACACGCACTGCGGAGCTTCGGGACGGAGCGCTGTACTCACTTTTTCAGCACGTCGTACATGCTCTTCTCAACATTCACCATCCACTGCTCTACAGCGGCTCTCACACGAATTTTCCTAAAAGTTGTTAAAAATATTACAAAAGTTACCATAATATCATGGGTATCAACATTCATTTCTTTGAGAAAATTGTAAATAAGTTTTGACACACGTATTACTTTTGGGGCCAAGAACTATAACACTGTATCTTCTGGTTTTTATTGATTTTTACTTGGAAAATCATTCGGTAAAATATATTTCTTTAGGGAATTCTGATATCAAAAGCAAGAATATAATTAGATTTCACATAGTATAGGATGTATGAGAGATAAATTGTATTTTAAGATACTTTTGGGAGGCTGGAGAGATGGCTCAGCAATTCAGACCACTGGCTGCTCTTCTAGAGGACCTGGGTTCAAATTCCGGCACTCACATGGCAGCTCACAACTGTCTGTAACTCCAGTTCCAGGGTGCCTGACACCATCACACAGATATACATGCAAGCAAAATACCAATGCATGTAAATTAAAAAAAATTAAAGATATTTTTGGTGTTTTCAAATACTTAAATTGGACTGGGGGCTTTGTTTGGTAGGAAAGCTTGGGCAGGGCACTTTTTTCCCCCAGTAAAGCTTGTCTCAGGAGCCAGATGCTGGAGGTGAGAGGACTCTCTGAGGCTGGTAAATTGGATCAGTGAGAGAGAAGGCCTTGGCTTGCTACACTTGCCTGGGAACCCACCACAGTGAAGCCTTAGGTCAGAACAACACCAAGCAACCCCAGATACCAAATTTCTGTCCTAGCTGAAAAGTCAGACTCGTGTGGAACAAAAGCTAGTGCGAATTAGTGCCCAGGGTCGCACACTTCCTTTGTTCCGTCCGACTTTATGTTAGAGCCAAAGTGAGCAGAGAGCCCGCCGTGGTGAGGTGGGGGAGAGCGCATGTTCACACACGGACGTCATCTTTGAAGACACTGGCTCTACAGTTTACGGGTTGGTTGCAGCGCGTTCCTCGTACTTGGGTAGCACAAGGCCTTCTCCTTCAGCAGAGATGAGCATCTTCACAGCCGGAGGGCCAACTTCTTGTTTCCATAGTAGCATGTGTTTTATGTTTTCAAAACATTTCACGAGATGAGGCTGCAAACCAGAACACACTTGTCAGTTCCATGGCAAACCGTGACGGAGTGAGGAAACAGTTCTGGGCGAGGGCAAGGCCGTTACCTGCACGGAGTGGGGGTTCCTGCTGTCAGCTAGAATGTCAAGAAGTTCAGCGTTGCTGAGAAAGTAAAATCTTGGGAAAATCATTCTTTTAATTTCAAGGTAATCCTGTTGAAAGCCAAAAGAAATGCCGCTGAGAACATGTTTCCAGCCATCTGGGATCACACCCGCACCTGGCCTACAGTATTAAAGGTGCACGCTAGGTCCAGCCAAAAAGATAGCTCATGCTCCGTGAAAGCTGGGCTACTTTTTAGTAAGGCAAAATGGAAATAGAGGGGAATGAAAACAGAAGCGAGCTAACAACAAAGGAACAACTGGGACGGCCCGACCACACGTCCACCAACACCGCTGCCACCGCCACCACCGTGGGGCTGAGCACAGGTATCACTGAGAGATCCCATTCTTAATACTGATGCCTCTTAAGGGTTGGTTTATCAACTCTTCTTTACTCCCGATGCTTCTGGGCTGTTTGATACATAACCACTTGTCCTTCAGCCAGGACCACAATTATCTACCAGGACCACAGTTATCTACCAAGAAGCCACTCTTATCTGTAGAAGAGACCCTTCTGGAAGCCTGAAATCCTGGGGAGCTGTAAACCTTTTATATTTCTAGGAGATAGTATTAGAAACTATGGCAGTTGATCTAATACGTGAAGGGCAATGAGCTGTTTAGTATGCAGGATGGATGTACCCGGGACAAAGGGATGGGTCATGTCCTGAACAGGATGGAGCGGGGTTTCATCACTATGTAAACCAGATCATAATTAAAGACCCATCAATCATTTCTAGGATTTCCTATTTAGTATCTTCAAATCACAGCTGACCATGAGTAAGGGAACCAGGAGAAGCAAAACCATGGACAAAGGATTGTGCCCACAGTTGAAGATGTTCACATAAATGTCTATGGGTGAGCATTAGATTTCCAGTGTGTGCAGAACTTGCTTCCCTGGGAACTTCTCTGTCTTGTGGTCTCCTGCTGCTCTGCTGTGCAGCTCACAGACATCAAGGCATTCTGCCCCAGCTTCCGCTGCACGTACCAACCTTAAGAAACGGGGGTGGGAGGGTGGGGAATGTGTGTAGCTAATCGAGTCCTTAGCCTTCATCAAGCCTGAAGCGCTCTCTGTGCAGGCTCTGGGGCTCCAGATGCACCATCGTATTCTGTACTGGGGGACAGCTATGACTGTTCTCAACTTGATGTGGGTATGTGTCAAAGTTGGTCCTGTCCTCTAGGGTTATTGGATTAGTCCACCCATTTTTTTCTTGTGATAGCATTTTCACTAAACTAAAAATGGCAATGAGGATTAGAAAAGCTGCTAGCAGGGACGCAGAGAGGAAGTCTGTCCTGGTGGCGGGTTCTGCAGTGCATCACCGTATGATCACACTTTGGGTGGCATAGTTTACCTCCAGACTTTTCTTTATATTTTCAAGATTTGCATTGCAAATTTTCAGAATGTCGATGATTCCTGTAGAGATAGTTATATGCAAAGCATTTAGCTTGTTCAGTACTCTCGACATTATTTCTCTCCACATGACAAGCACCTGGGAGAAAAGTTTTGTTTCAGCTGCCAGCTGTCTTTAAAAAGAAAATGAAATGTAAATAATTTTGAAATTTTGCAATAAAAATATATATCATTGAATTTTTAAGACAATTTTGCTATGTTTTTCTTTACTTGATTATCCATTTTATCTATTTTGTATAAGCAGTATATCTTCCAAGATAAACAGGATAGATTAAGCATACAGTTGTCACTTACCAAGATTTTACTTTCTGTATAGCAGAAAACAGAACCATAGCAATTCTATATAAGATAAATAAAATCTGTCCGTGTCTTAGAGGTGCAGCAGTCTGGATCTTGACTGTCTACCAAAGCCAGGGAGTCCCCAGTCTCTGGCACTGTCAGGAGTGAGGAGGAGCTTAGGTCCCTGGGGTGTGACCCACTGAAACTCCAGCCCTTTCGTCCCACCTCTCTCTGCTCCCAGTCACAGCACAAGGGAAAAGCCCCTGCCGTTCGCTGCTGCTGCTGCTGCCAGGCGCTGCCCTGCCACATGTCTAAAGCAATCTATGGAGCAGGCATGAGTTGAAACCCTCCAAGCTGTAGGTCAAGATAAACGTATCTTTTCACACGTTGATTAAATTCGGTATTACATCACAGCTGAAAGCCAATTTAGAAGAGGAACTGCAATGGGATCCTGGGAAAACTCTGTAGCAGTCTTAGGATCTGGGTTTCAAAGGGACTCAACTTTGGTGTGAAGGCAGTGGGGGGAGCAGTCTAGGAGAAGGATTATATATCCCCAGGTTCTTAATAAAATCCACAGTCTGTAGATGGTTATCCATTCTTAGATGGGAGGGATATGAAGGCATGTGCCACTGTCTTTACGGAAGTTTTCCTTCCTGGAATATTATCACTATTTCATCCCTTGGCTAAAAGAATCAAACCTCCTATGTGGCACAATCAACTGGTAATTTGCTGCTGCTGGGCTTGGGTGTGGGAATATTTTCAAGAGTTTATGATCTTTTTACGCTCCCTGCTCACTGAGATTTCCTTTCCACAGTAGTCCCAACCTCATCCAAGTTCCCCAAGGCTTGGAGTCTGAGGTGGAGTCAGAGGTAATGCCTCTCCCACCTCCCATTCAGCTGCTATCACCTTGAATCCTCTTTTGCCTCTCTTCTTCCGCCTCTTTCTGTTTTTTTTGAGACAGGGTTTCTCTGTGTAACCTGGTTGTTCTACAGCTTGCCTCTTTTGCCTCTTGACTGCCTTCTGGGATGGCAGATATCTGTGGAATGTTCTTCTGGGTTTTCCCCTCAGCAGGAACTCACTGCAGCCTTCCCTGGCTCTTTCCAGCTGACCACATACAACCGATTTTCAAGCTCCACTGGTAAGTGGCACCTTTAAGGGACTCCTCTGTTTTGACCCACTGATATTTGGGTTGGAGATCTTTGTAGATAGCCCCAGTTTGGAAACATCTGTCACCACTGTCTAACTTGGGACTTTTGTCTCCAGGAAAGCGAGCTTAGGTTTTGATATCCACATACTTCAAGGCAGTATGTGTTAAACTCTCCTAGGAACCTTCCACCATCATCCCACTCCCCATTTTGGGTGATGGTGCTAAATGTTTCTGTAACTCAACAAAAATACTGTCATGGAAGACACTTGAGTCCCCATACCTGTGTCCTGCTAAGCCTCATCCCAGTCCCATCTCTCTGGGTGGTTCTAATGCTGCCCTCCCAATAACCTTGACTCAAACAGAACCCTGTTTGGAATCCTCCTTGGTGACTCTGGTTCCTTCCCACTGGTATCCCTAAATTAGCACAGGTTTATTATTGGTTCCTTTCTTTCTTACTTTAAACATATTGTAAAGACACTTCAGCATCTCTTAAATAAAGACTCCTTTCCTACTTTAGCAAAGTTTGCAAAAGGACAACTGTTCTTGTCTCTTTATTAATAAACAGCATCTGCAGTAGGCAGAGGTTTTAAAGTCTGAAATTTAAAGGTCAAAGTTGTAAAAGGTACACTCCTTACATTCAGAATAACTTGGACTTAACAAGAGTACCAAGCGCCCATGTGTCAGGAACTAAACATGTGTAACAAAAATACTGTCCCCTATGCAGCAGGGGACATTTCATTTAAACAATTCTCTCATTTGTCTCCATTTGAGCACTCTCAAGATTAATTACTTTAAAGACCTAGAAGCCAGTTAATTTGAGTGCTGTAGATGAAGGGGAAAAAATGGAACGCTTAACAAACGCCAAGTTCCTCTGTTCTATCTGGTGCAAAGTGAGAAATTTCCACTTAGGTATGAATGTTGCTAAAAAGCATATTTCTTATTCATATCAGAACCACTCTAATCTTCCAGAACTTGAGAGAGACATAATATGGCTCAAGGACCATAATACTCTGACACATCTCAGTTTTCCATAGCTTTACGTTAGCAATTAAGGGAATTAAGTATTCAAAAGTAAGAGCATTCTTGTAATAGTCTATGAATGAGAAGATAATAATGGTCTAACAGATTCATTCCTTTGTGTGTCCATGATGCGCTAATACCTTTTCCTGTGACTGTGACAAGATGTGTGACGTGTGTGTGTGTGTGTGTGTGTGTGTGTGCGTTCCACTAGGATGGGAATGGATGGCAGTGGATCAGGAGGCCAGCCGCACACATGGCATTCACAGTTAGGAAGTGGAGAACAAGCAGGGAGTGCCTCAAGGCTCCCAATCAACACCCATTTCCTCCTCTAAGGTTCCATATCTCCGAAAGTTCCTCAGTCTTCCCAGGAACCACAAAAACCTTGAGATCAGCTATTCAAACACATGACCTATAGGGGACATTTCACATCCAAACCACAGCTGCTGTTTGCCCACTGCAGAGACCATTTCTGGATGATTAAATCCCCTGTGCATTTTTAACCTGGACATGATGTTGTTTTTTATTTTCTTACTTTTGTATTTCTAAAGAATTAAAGATTGGTTCAAGATAAAGCCAATCTCTTTGACAGGTCATCCATTCCTCAATGGTGTAAGAGAAGAGGCTTAAGTTTTGATGCCATTCATCCACAAGATTCTACAAAAGAGGGAAAAAACACCACATATAATAATCTAAATGCATGAAATTGCTAAGAATTACATAACAGAAACTGAGGTGAGGCGACCAGTAGCCACCGACTTAACAAAACTATTGATAAAGAGTCCCAAAATGAAAAGAAATCTGATTCTACTCAGTTTTTAGTTTTCAGATGTTCTGTTCATCCGGTTTTCTCATACATTACTTGAGATCACATTGACATCTTTTCCATAAGACTTGCACACACATATAAAACTAACTCAGGTAATATGCGCATACTATGGCGTTAACATGAACGACCCTTACATACTGCCTGTCACAGAACGATAACGATAACGAGGTGTGTAGTGCGTGTGCTGCTCCGGTCCCTTCTTTAAGTCTTTCTCTACTTGTAGACATAGGCACGCAATGTCTTCCAGAGTTTGCACAAATGCAGCTGTCATTGTCCTATAACCTGATTTTTCAAAAAAACTAGCATCTTTTTGAAAATGACATCTAAGGGTGAGAAGTACTGAGAGGAATCAGGTTTTATATCAGCAGTTGTGTGTGTGTGTGTATGTGTGTGTGTGTGTGTGTGTGTGTGAGAGAGAGAGAGAGAGAGAGAGAGAGAGAGAGAGAGAGAGAGAGAGAGAGAGAGAGAAAGTTCTGGCTGGCCTGAAACTGTGAGCAGATCAGGCTGGCCTCCAGCTCACAGAGGTCTGAAGCTGGGATTAAAGGTGTGTTCTGCCATCCTACCTGGTGGTTTCCTTTGTTCAGAGAATTCCATTGTGTAGATCTTTTTAACTGTCACATTTAAAAAATAGTGAGAATCTGGTTAAAAGTCAATCGATAATAAATTGCTTTCTTAGAAGCCAGTAGATGACTGGCTTCTAATCCTTTAGAAAGACTGACTTTGAACTAATTTATATTTGTCTTTTGGAATTTACCAGCATTCTATATTATTCTGTCCTTGCTTCTGTATTGTATTAGGTATAACTAATAAAATGTTACTGTATAGCTCTGGGTAACCTGGAACAAGGTTTGTAGACCAGGCTGGCTTTGAACTCATAGAGATACAACTGCCTCTACTTAAAGGCATTGTACTACCATACCCTGTAACTGGCATGTATTTAATGTGCACAGTTTCAGCATATTCTTATACCTGTAAAATCTTTACCATAATCTGCATGGAAATGAGGCCATGATGGCTCCATTGTATGGTCAAGGAGAAGGTTTTTATTGTAGATATGAGGGAGAGAACAGCCAGAGGTATCTGGAAGAGTACGGACGACAGACTGAATGTGGTCAGCAGAAGAGGCGGGGCCACAAGGGGGGCAGAGAGCAAGAAAGGAGGAGAAGACCAGGAAGGCAAAGAGAATCAAGAGACTGAAGACCCAGAAGCCAAGAGGACAAAAGGAGAAGCAAGAGAGTGCATGGCTGAAAAGGCTGAGTTATGTAGGAAAGAGAAGCTCAGGGGCAGGAGAGGTTTGAGTAGGGTAGGGAGCGAGAGGTACTGTGAGGAACTGGAACTCTGTAACAGGTACTTGGGGTGCTGAGAGAGCCTGGTGGGCAGCATCTGCTTTGATATGTTAATGTGTACCTCAGTTAGACCTTGTCCTGGGTTTCTTTGGGGACCTAACACAATCAAGACAAAGAATGGTGCACATTCCCTGAAATGGTCCCCTTGCACCCAGCTGCATCTCACTGGTTCCCTCTGACTCTCTCAGGCTTCTGCCTGGTCCCCTATAACCTGTAACAACTTTAAGTTTCATTCATTAGGTGAGTTTTAATACACAGGAGGGAGCCTGGACTCTCTCTCTATAGTTGTCCCTGGTGTTTATCTTTCAACTTCAGACAGTATCTCTCCATGTCAGGAGATGTATGTATGTATGTATGTATGTATATTTCTGGTTAGGTTTTAGATTTTTGGGTAGGATGGTAACTCAAGTCCATTGAATTCATCTTACTTTAGAAGTAGTCTTCCTGGGGCTGGAGAGATGGCTCAGAGGTTAAGAGCATTGCCTACTCTTCCAAAGGTCCTGAGTTCAATTCCCAGCAACCACATGGTGGCTCACAACCATCTGTAATGGGGTCTGGTACCCTCTTCTGGCCTGCAGGCATACACATAGACAGAATATTTTATACATAATAAATAAATAAATAAATAAATAAATAAATATTTTAAAAAAAAGAAGTAAGTAGTCTTCCTGGGAGCAGGCCCAAGGCAACAACCTCCACAGAAGCAGGTACAAGGGAGTGACCAAAGAGGGAGCAGGCCCAAGCCAGAGACCTTTGAGGGACTGGTATGAGTCAGGGACCTCTGAGGAAGCAGGCCCAAGCTAGAGACCTCTGTAGTACTGGGTCCAATCTAGGGACCTCTATGGTAGCAGGCCCACGCCAGGGACATCTGTGGGAATAGGCCTGAGTCAGCGACCTCAGCTGAGCAGGCCCAAGGCAATGACCTCCACAGGAGCAGGTACAAGGGAGTGACCACTGAGGGAGCAGACTGGAGCCAGGGATCTCTGCAGGAGCAGGCCTGATCCAACAGCCTCTGCCAGAGCAGGCCCAAGACAGGGACCTCAGCAGGAGCAGCCCCAAGCAAGCAACCTCCATGGGAGCAGGGCCAAAAGACTCCTAGTATAGCAGAGCCACCCCTGGGAGTGCTGAACAACCACTGGGAACATGGAGTGACCTCCAGGGTGACTGGAACCATGGCCCTGGCTGCACCACAAGGAACAATCATCTGAGCCTTGGATCCACTGGCACCTGGAAGATTGATCACCAGAGACACAGCCCCAACTACACCAATCAGAGGAAAATATAGGTAGACAAGGTAAGAACACACTCCACACCACAAAGACCAACTAGTGGCCCTACAACAGCAACACTTGAACACCCAAATGAAGATGAAGCAGAAGAAAATGACCTAAAAATAACTTTAGGAGAATGTTTGAGGACCTTAAAGAGGAAATAAAAAATTCCCTCAAAGAAATGGATGAAAAGACAAACAAAAAATTGGAAGAAATCAACAAATCCCTTAAAGAAAACCCAGAAAAAAACAATCAAACACATGAAAGAAATGATTCAAGACTTGAAAGCTGAAATAGAGACAATAAAGAAAACACAAATCAAGGGAATTATAGACATGGAAATTATGAGATAACAATCAGGAACCACAAATGCAGTCATAAACAGCAGAATACAAGAGAAAGAAGAAAGAATCTCAAGCACTGAAGATTCAATAGAGGAAAAAGACTCATCAGTCAAAGAAAACATTAAATCTAACAAAAGCTTAACACAAAATATTTATTTAAAAAAAGGGACACCATGAAAAGACCAAACCTAAGAATAATGGAGATAGAAGAAGTAGAAGAAGTCCTACTCAAAAGCACAGAAAATATAGTTAACAAAATCATAGAAGAGAACTTTCCCAATATAAAAAAATGCATATGAAGATACAAGAATCTTATAGAATACCAAATAGATTGGATCAAAAAAAAGTTCCCTTGCTACATAATAATCAAAACACTAAACATACAGAATAAAGAAAGAATAGTAAGAGCTGCAAAGGAAAAAGGCCAAGTAACATATAAAGGTAGACCTGTCAGAATTACACCTGACTTCTCAATGCAAACAATGAAAGCCAGATGGTCATGGTCAAGTGTTAATGCAGACATTAAGAGATCACGGATGACAGACCAGACTATTATACCCAGCAAAACTTTCAATCACCATTGATGGACAAAATAAGATATTCTATGACAGAACCAGATTTAACCAATACCTAGTCACAAATCTAACCCTACACAAAGTACTAGAAGGAAAATTCCAACCCAAGAAAATTAGCTAGTCCAAAAAAAAAAAAAAGGACATAGACAATAGATGATCTTACAGCAGCAAATCCCAAAGAAGGGAAAAATACACACAATAACATCCCTTAATATAAATAGACTCAACTCACTTATAAAAAGATGTAAGCTAACAGATTGGATATGAAAACAGAATCTACCCTTCTGCTGAAACACACCTCAACCTAAAAGACAGACATTGCCTCAGAG
Source organism: Alexandromys fortis (assembly GCF_014885135.2). Taxonomy (NCBI): domain Eukaryota; kingdom Metazoa; phylum Chordata; class Mammalia; order Rodentia; family Cricetidae; genus Alexandromys; species Alexandromys fortis. The sequence goes on along the minus strand of NW_026067925.1, from coordinate 9,047,510 downwards.
TAAAGGATTGGGGAAAAATTTTCTAATCAAATGGACCTAAGAAACAAGCTGGTGTAGCTATCTTAATATCTAACAAAATAGACTTCAAATTAATATCTATCAGAAAAGACAAAGAAGGACATTTCATAGTAGTCACAGGAAAAATCTATCAAGAGGAAATCTCAATACTGAAGGTCTATGCCCCAAATACAAGGACACCCTCATATGTAAAAGAAACACTTCTAAAGTTTAAATCACACATTAAACCCCACACACTAATAGTGGCAGACTTCAACATTCCACTCTCATCACTGGACAAGTCTGTCAGACAGAAAATTAACAGAGAAATAAGGGAACTAACAGATGTTTGGAATCAAATGGACTTAACAGACATCTATAGAACATTCCATCCAAACATAAAAGAATATACCTTCTTCTCAGCACCTCATGGAACCTTCTCAAAAACTGACCACATACTAGGTAACAAAACAGACTTCCAACAGATACAAAAAATTGGAATAATCCCATGTATCTTATCAGATTATCGTGCCTAAAAATTAGAATTCAACAGCAATACTAATTTCAGAAAGTCCACAAACTTGTGGAAATTAAACAATGCTCACTTGAATCATCAATGGGTCAAGGAAGAAATCAGACTTCTTAAAATTCAATGAAAATGGCCACACAACATACCCATATTTATGGGACACAATGAAAGCAGTGTTAAGAGGAAAATTCATAGCACTAAATGCCTACATAAAGAAGCTGGAAAAATCCCACACTAGTGAGTCAGCAGAAAAATCTGAAAACTCTAGAACAAAAAGAAGCAAACTTACCCACTAACCCTAGGAATACTAGATAGCAGGAAATAATCAAATTGAGAGCTGAAATCCACAAAATAGAAATGAAGAAAACAATACAGAGAATCAAGGAGATGAAGAGTTGTTTCTTTGAGAAAATCAACAAAATAGACAAATCCTTATCCAAACTAACCAAAAGGCAGAGAGAGAATATCCAAATTAACAAAATCAGAAATCAAAAGGGGGACATAACAGACATGGAGGAAATCCAGAGAATCATTATGTCATATTTCAAAAACCCATACTCCACAAAATTAGAAAACTTAGAGGAAAGAGATAATTTTTTTGGATAAATATCACTTACCAAAATTAAATCAAGACCAGATAAGCAAATTAAGTAGACCTATAACTACTAAAGAAATAGAAACTGATGTGGGATTTCTCTCTGTATGCTATGTTTACCATTGACAAATAAAGGAACTGCTTTGGGCCTATAGCAAGCTATAGGGGAACAGAGCTAGGTGGGGAAAACTAAGCTGAGTGCTGGGAGAGAGAAGGCAGAGTCAGAGAGAAGTCATGTAGCCCCACCAGTGACAGATGGAACTTTAGCTGGTAAGCCACAGGCATGTGGCAATACACAGATTAATAGAAATGGGTTAAATTAATATGTAAGAGTCATCCAATAAGAAGCTAGAGCTAATGGGTCAAGCAGTGATTTAATTAATATAGTTTCTGTGTGATTATTTCAGGGCTGAGCATCCGGGAATCAACAAGTGATCTCCCTCCAACAAGACATAGTCATCAAAAGTCTCCCAACCAAAAAATAAATAAATAAATAAAAAATAAAAATAAAAAAAGCCCATGGCCAGATGGTTTCAGCACAGAATTCTACAAGATTTTCAAAGAACTAATACCAATACTCCTCAAATTGTTCCACACAATAGAAACAGAAGGAACATTACCACTTTTTATGATGCTACAATAACCCTGATACCCAAGCCACACAAAGACATTATTAAGAAAGAGAATTACAGACCAGCCTCACTCATGAACATTGATGCAAAAATACTCAATAAAACACAGGCAAACCAAATTCAAGAACACATCAGAAAAATCATCCACCATTATCAAGTTGGCTTCATCCCAGAGATGCAGGGATGTTTCAACATATGAAAATCTGTCAACATAATCCACCATATAAGCAAACTTAAAAAAAATGATCATCTCATTAGATGCTGAAAAAGCTTTCAACAGAATACAACATCCCTTCATGATAAAGGTCTTGAAGAGAGAAGGGATACAAGGAACATACCTAAACATAATAAAAGCAATATACAGCAAGTCAACAGCCAACATCAAACTAAATGGAGAGAAACCCACAGTGACACCACTGAAATCAGGAACAAGGCAAGGTTGTCCACTCTTTCCATATCTATTCAATATAGTACTTGAGGTTCTAACTAGAGCAATAAGACAACAAAAAGGAGATCAAGGGGATAAAAATAGGAAAAGAAGAAGTCAATCTCTCACTATTTGCTGATGATATGATAGTTTACATAAGGGACCCCAAAATTCTACCAAGGAACTTCTACAACTCATAAACACCTTCAGTAATGTAGCAGGATACAAGATTAACTCAAAAAAATCAATAGCCCTCCTTTACAAAGATGATAAGTGAGCTGAGAAGAAAATCAGAGAAACATCACCTTTCACAATAGCCACAAATAGCATAAAATATCTTGGAGTAACTCTAACCAAACAACTGGAAGACCTGCATGACAATAGCTTTAAGTCTTTGAAGAAAGAAATTTCAAGAATGCACTAGAAAATGGAAAGATCTCCCATGCTCTTGGGTAGGTAGAATTAACATAGTAAAAATGGCAATCTTACCAAAAGCAATCTACAGATTCAATGCAATGCCCATCAAATCCTAGTAAAATTCTTCACAGACCTTGAAAGAATGGTACTCAACTTCATATGGAAAAGTCAAAAACCCAGGATAGCCAAAACAATCCTGTACAATAAAGGAACTTCTGGAGGCATCACAATCCCTGACTTCAAACTCTACTAACAGAACTACGATACTAAAAACAGCCTGGTATTGGCATAAAAACAGACAGGAGGACCAATGGAACAGAATCAAAAACCCACATATCAATCCACACACCTACAAACACCTTGTTTTTGACAAAGAAGCAAAAAATATCAAGTGGAAAAAAGAAAGCATATTCAACAAATGGTGCTGGCATAACTGGATTTCAACATGTAGAAGAATGAAAATAGATCTGCATCTATTACCATGCACAAAACTCAAGTCCAAATGGATCGAAGACCTCAATATAAAATCAACCACACTGAACCTCATAGAAGAGAAAGTGGGAAGAACACTTAAATGTATTGGCACAGGAGGCCACTTCCTAAATATAACCCCAGTAGCACAAACACTGAGAGAAACAATTAATAAATGGGACCTCCTGAAACTGAGAAATTTCTGTAAAACAAAGGACATGGTCAACAAAACAAAATGGAAGCCTAAAGAATGGGCGATTTCTCAGAAAATTAGGAAGCAACCTATCTTAGAACCCAGCAATACCACTTTTGGGTATATACCCAAAGGATGCTCAATTGTACCATGATGACATGTGCTCAACTATGTTCACAGCAGCATTTTTTGTCATAGCCAGAACCTGGAAACAACCTAAATGCCCTCGACTGAAGAATGGATAAGAAAAATGTGTTACATTTACACCATGGAGTACTACACAGCACAAAAATAACGACATCTTAAAATTTGCAGGCAAATGGATGGAGCTAGAAAACATCATATTGAGTGAGGTAACCCAGACCCAGAAAGACAATTATCATATGTACTCACTCATAAGTGGTTTTAAAACATAAATCAAAGAAAACCAGCCTACAAATCACAATCCTAGAGAATCTAGACAACAATGAGGACTCTAATCTACATGGGAAGTAGAAAAAGACAAGATCTGAGAAAATTGGGAGCATAGGGACCTTGGGAGAGGGTAGAAGGGGAGGGGAGAGACAGGGAGAGGAGCAGAGAAAAATGTAGAGCTCAACAAAAATCAATTTAAAAAAGTGGAAAAAAAAAGCAGTCTTCCCGCATGGCTTCCATTTTGGCTTTTCAAACATGCCCAATTTATAACTCCTTAATTTTTATTTAATAAAGGCATTTATTGCACCATGCATTTCCACAAGGCTTTATCCAATTGCATTCAGGCTGGATATGTGATTCTGTTCTTGCTGCTCATTTCAAAAGTTAAAAATTTTAAATTATACTTCTTGTATCTCATTTTTTGTGAATCTTGTTTTTTTCCGTTATTTTTTCTCTTAATTGTAATTTTTATTTTACTATGTGGCTTTTGACAGTATAATCCATTTTTTTTATATTCTTCTTGAAATACATTGTTTTCTCTCTAAGGCCCACTTAAATCATTCTTTAAATGTCTGCATATTTACAAATATGAATTCTGTTTGCTCAGACTTCTCTGTGAGTCTCTCTATTTGTACAGAGGTGCATATCCATATACTAATTATCTTAATTTTGTCATTGAAGAGTTTATCAATACATATCTGATTAAGTTTCTTAGTTTGAAAATTAGTTTTAGTTATTAGACACAGGACTACTAGTTATAAGAAACTGGTAAAAGTCATATTTTGTGGATATATGTTTATATGATTATACATATATAATCTAAATTTATTTTGCCCATCCAAATTAAACTTTGATATTACCTCGTGAATAATTAATGAGCATTTCTGAAAAATTACTTTTAGTGTTCACATTATTAAACATTCCATCTTCTATATAAACATATGAAAAATTCATATAATTGATACCAAATATGAGTTTGCAGAAAGCAAAGTCCACCTGCTAGACTGAAGGAAATGAAAACACTCCCAAATCTTTGCCACAGCATTTACCTTAATTGGCGTCAGATAGGAAGATCCTTTGATTGTGGCGAGGATGGCCTGGGAGTCTTCCAGCTGAGCGATCGTGTCGTCTATGGAGGTGATGATGAGGACGGAGGAACTCTCTGTGTGATGAAAAATCAAATGCAGGGGAGAATTGTTCCAGACCTCAATGACCTTAAACAACATCTTCTCCAGTGCGGCTTCGTTCGTTGCCGAGACCGATATTTCATTTATTTTCCTTTCATATGGAAACATCTGAAATGAAGAAATCATTTAATATCTAGAGGAGCAAACAATTCCCAAAGATTCTAAACTGGAGATTTAAAGCCGTGTCTTGAAGGGTGCGCGGACTCAGATCCGCAGGTCCGACGCTGGGGAGGTTGGTGTTCCATCTGGAGACTCCGGGGCCCGTGTCAGGACAGAGCTCTCTCTCTCTCTGTTGACGCACTGGGGCCAACTCACATGCTTCGTGCTCAACCAGAACGTCTACTTCATCTCCTCTTAGGCCGAGCGCAGAGTCTGCATATGTCTTATGTATGGGCGGGCGGTGCAGTTTCCTCCACACTAGCGCCTATGCCTCTGCTACTTGGCTGCAAGCTTTTACATATCCTACATTTCTTAGAGAACACACGAGAAAAGGCAACCTGATAAACCCAGATTTCTATAGCTTCTTGTTCTTTGCTAGATCTACCAAGGACTAAGGGTGTTTTTATCTTTTGCTGCTGCTGGTTTTGTTTTATATGCATTAGTAAGATATATTCAAGCCTTTTCCCATGTGCACTGATTGCAAGTTTCCATAAGATCCTGGTAGAAAAACTTTAGATTCAGTCACAATACTAGAGATTCAAAGAACTTCTCAGTCTCTACCTTTAGGATGAACTATCTGGGATTATTGTTTTTATACCTTATCAGGAAACTGAATCTACCACTACTCCTACATATAATCTCCACAGTGCTAAAGAAAGAGGCTTACCCTCTTTGCTTGCTCATGTAGCACAGTGGTCAGCTGTCACCATTTGTTGCAGGTTGCCAAAGATGACACCAAGGGCCCGGATGAACCTTGAGTGTTCATGGCCTTAACCAGCAGCACTGTGAAAGAGGCTTGCTTTTTAACATCTCTTATTCAGCTAACACAGATTGATACACGGATAAAGGCTAACCACTTCTCCCTTTCTTGAACCTCTCAGGAGTTCACTGGGGTTTACCACACGCTTGCCTCCTCATTGGGCTCTGCCATTATAACCTAAAGAGATGTGGGGTTCTGTGTCCACTATGTCGTCTGCAAACCTTACTCCCTCCTGTTTGTGTTCACTAAGTTGGACCCTCTAAAATCTGTACCAGCCTTCCTTTTTAAACTCCCTATCCCATCACAAAGTCAAGGATGGCTCAGAAGTTGTATATTGGGGCACCACGGGACACTGTTTCCTGCAGGCCCCCAGCTGCCGCCCTGAAAAGGCAGTTCATTCTGACTTGTATTCCTTGCTGCTACTCTTAGTTTGTCAAATTCTCATTCTTAACCTGGCTTGGTGCAGGAGTAGTTCCAATTAGTCAAGACGTCGCAAGGAAAATCCTTGACATGGCCTAGATGCTCAGCAGCTGCTTTGCATGAGCTCAGCTGCTGGCACTGACCCTTAGTCCTCTGTAGTGCACAGATCAGCCAGGAGGCTCTGAAAGGAAAGGCATGGGATGATGGGAGATTTAAGTAAGATGCAGAATGGTTACCAGGAGAATGCAAAGGATTTCACATAAGGAGTTGGAAGGATGGGGCTGTCAATAACTGAACCAAGGCGAGGAGGGCAGATGAGAGACTTGGAGAGGTGGGCAACGAGAGGCATGTTAAGTTTTTGAACACAGCTTATGCACATGAATGGAAACTTGAACAGGAAGGTGTGTCTTGAGCTCAGGAGGAAGGCTAAGACTATGTCTAGAGATTTAAAACAGTTTAGTTTTAAAGTAATTAGGGTTCTTAAAGACTCTACCTTCTAAATTCTTTCAAAGTATTTCCCATGTTTCTCCTTACAACAAAATTATAGGCATAATACGCTGGTTTTGATCACATTATTATCAAAAATGAAACATAAATGGAGTTCTTACAGGCTAGCCAAGAAAATAGAAACTTTTTAAACTATGAAAACTCAAAATTATATATATAATATTTTTATTTGTTTTGTTAGTTTTTGCAAAAGGATTTCATATAGACCAGGCTGGTCTCAAGTAGGATATGTATTTAAAAATGACTGCCTCCACCTCCTGAATGCTAAGATTGTGGGCACACACCATAGCCAGGGTGGTTTATGTGACCCTAGGATTAGAACCTAGGGTTCCTGAAGGGAGAAAGGCTCTCTACAAACTAAGCCGTATCCACAGCCCTATATAACAGAGCCTTGTGGGATATCAAACTGTTGCTAATTTGACTTTTATTGGTAAAGTTATCCTAATATGTTCTTAATATATTTTCACTACTTATAAAATGAGGCTCAGTGCATTTGATATTTCTAGTCTTATAAAATACAATCTCTATAAGAACTAGCATGTTAAAGACTGGCATTTGTTGCGTACGAAAGGCAGGGATACTGTGTGCCTATCACCTCAGGAAGAAAGCTGAAACCAAAGTCCCCACCCACCCACTAAACAGAACATCCTGTCACCAACTCCCTGCTGTCCCAGACACCCTGCCTCCCTTCCCCATTTCCTAATGTATGTTCCCTGTAGGGTCCCTTGCCGAGAATTAAAACGCATCCCTCATGATTCAATGTGTTCTTGTCAACTATTTTTATGTACCTTGAGCGCTAGAAGTTTCTCTACTGAGAGATTTTTATCGAGGGAAACTGACTTTCCAGTGATCTCCCGCAGAGCCTCCCAGTGACGTGGCTTGAGACAAGGGTTTCCCAGCGCTGTGAGGATTGGAAGCTCTTGCTTGAAGTCCAGCACTGACTTCTTGAGGTGTGCTACCATGTCATTTTTAGGTAAACCTGCAAATACCAGCGAATTGGTAGACTAGTAATATGTTTGTATCTTTTTCACCAAACAAACTGAGAATTTTTCTTTAAAATTTGCTAGTCAACATAATGCTGTTTTATCACTTGTTAATCTTCATTATAGAACAATGAAGTTCTGATACCAACCATCCATAACATCAACTAAGGATTAAAATATAGGAAAATAATTGTCGATATAAATGACTAAACCCCAAGCCTAACAGACCCAAGTTGTCTTGGGAAATTGGGTGCCCGGATGGCACCTGGCACAAGGCTTCCGAAACTTCTTTCACTGACAAGAATATGAATATGTACACACACACACACACACACACACACACACACACACACACACACACCAGACGTGCTAACATGGAAGAGGAAATCTCATAGGGCCTCCTGCTAGACAATGACCTATAGGCAACTTAAGGAATTCTGAGAGAGAAAGAACTTCCCTGGGGATGAGCTCCCAAGTTGGTGATTTCATACCCAGTGGTCAGTCCTGGAATTATGTATATACAACGAACACTAGCTGGTTGTATTTATATATGTAACATATATAACATAGTCATAGAAAAAGAGGCCACAAATTTGAGAGAGATTAAAGGGGGGATATGAGAGGGGGAAATAATGGAATTATATTTAATTAAATTAAAAATAGAAACAAAATGTGTTTAAGAAAAAGACAAGGTGCTGTCTACTTGTTGCTTGGTACCTTGTTCTTTGAAGCATATGACAAATGTTGAGAGTACGCACACTTGTGTTGAGAGCTGTGAGTGAGGCTATGCTTTGCAATATCTTTTTTTGCTAAACATTATAACACACACACGTGGATTTTTGTTTGTTTGCTTGCTTGCTGAGATAGTGTTTCTCTGGGACAGAACCTTATCATGTAATTCAGGGTCCTCTTGAATTTGTGAGCCTCCCGTCTCAGTCTCCTAAACGCTGGGATTGTAGGGGTGCACCACACAGCCCATGGTGACAGCGACATTCACCTGTAATACAGTATATACACTTCCTCCTTTGTGCTGCTGGGGATCAAACACTGGGCCCCGTCCTCCAAAGCACACACTCTGTGGTGGGGCTACAGATGTAGGTTGTACAATTTAACAGTAAGCAAACTAAAGCATTTCGGTGGCTCTTCTAGAGAAGGGCTCCTAGCTTGAGGAGTAGAGAATGACAAAGGAGTCTTAACAGAAAACGAAGGCAAGCTTGTCCAGGCTGAACAGAGAACCCCGTCATGGTACAGTGTTTCCGTGCAGGTGCCATCTCAAACGTGGTGACCAGCACTGGCAAATGTCACAGAGTTACTTTAGGTGTTTTTCCCACTGCCCAAAGGATACTATAAGTGCCATATGTAGAATTCAGGAAAAGATTCTGCTGGCAGAATTTTAGCATAAAAACATCTGAAGCCCACAAACCCTGGGAGTCAAAACTGATTCTGAAACATCTGAAGTTCTACCCATGAAACGCGCGGTGTGTGTGTGTGTGTGTGTGTGTGTGTGTGTGTGTGTGTGTGTGTGTATTTGAGACAGGGTTTCTCTGTATAACAGTCCTGGCTGTCCTGGCATCTGCTCTGTAGACCAGACTGGCCTCAAACTCACAGAGATCGAGTTGGCTCTGCCTCCCGAGTGCTGGGCCTTAAAGGCTACAAGACTATTTGTAACCACCTGTGGTTATCCCACCCACTACCCAAGGCTCTAAACTGCGTCTTGCTTCAGTACAGAACCTAGATTTCTCTGTCTGTCTCTGCAGGTGTCTGATGGCCAGCTTCTGAGGGAAGGCCAAAGGAAGACTGACCGTTTTGCCTGCAGTGGGTAGGAAGCTGTGGGGGCATGCATTACCTTTTTCCAGGACGATGATTATATGCAGCCACTTGGAGACGTTGCTCCTCACTAAGTCCATATCTATGCTTTGGAGAGTGCGGCCCCTCCACTCCCAGAACAGGGTGCCCCACTCTTCTTGGGCGTCCCATAAGAGTTTCCTCAGCATCAGGTCACACTCGATGTCAGAGATCTCGGTCAACACAATCTGTGTGATCTCTTCCATGTTGAGGGAGTGCATGTGGGATTGGGAGTCATCGTAATAGTTCTGGTAGCCTGCGTAGGTCTTCACCTTGTTAGTCAAGTTTGCCGCTTCCGCTGTGAGAGACTTGACCAGGTCCTTGGCTTTTGGTACTGGAGTACTGCCACACAGCAGGATGGGACTTCTTATCTACAACCAATAGGAAAAACACTCGAAGAGGCCAGACAGCTCAGAACACAGACATGTATTACTGGCAACATTTTTAGTAAATGACCTACTTTTTGACATGATAAAATGAATGAAATTGGAATATTATCATTTGACCCAAAAGCCTAGACCAAGTTTAGGAAAGCTTGTTTCATGTCGCCCCCTTTACTGCTGTTGTTGAAGGACTTTGGTGTCCTGGAAATCACATTCGTTCACAGATCAAGAAAAGGCTAGATTCCTGGTAGAGGTTACCAAAAAAGAGATTTGTGATATCATGTCCCATTCAACTTCACAATCCATCAGATTTCTACTTGTGAATCCCAGGGTGTGCTAGCAGCTTCCTGCTGCTGTGATTAAACACTGTGACCAGGGCAGCTTAGAGAAGAGTTCTGGCTGAAGCTCCATTGCAGCCGGGGAGCAATGCCGGCAAGCATCAGGCATGGTGGCCAGAGCAGAGAGCTGCGAGCTCACTCCCTCTAGCCCGAGCAGGAGGCCGAGAAGGCAAGCGGGAAGTACATCATGATTTCACTCTGAAGGTCCGCCCCCTGTAACGTATTTCTTCTGACCATGCCACACCTTCTTAATCTCTCCAATCAGTACCCGCCACCTCGGGACCAAGTGTTCAAAAGGGGGACATTTCTCATTCAAAGCACCACACTGGGCAAATATATCTGGATTAAGTTATTGCGCAATGATTCCTTAGAGAGCAAAAATCTAAATGCAGAGTGTTACTAAGATAAGAATTTTAATAATAACAAAAAGCACTTACTTTATCCTTTAGGTTACTGACATCTACTCGTAAACCAATAATATGTGTTTCCAAACTGTTCCTGAATTTATTTAGGGTGGCCTCTTTATTTGTGGCAATTAACTTCATAGCTGTTTTTAGATGATTAAACTTCATGAAAAGGATTCTGTAGATGGCCTTCTGCTCTTCAGAAATGTCGATCTGGTAATACCTCACAACAGAATACAGCTGAGAAATTGCAGAAATGTCTCTTTCTAATTCAGAAATACTCGAGGTAATTTCTTCCAAAAAATTAAAATGGTCCACAAATTCCTCTACTTGTGCAGGCTCACAAGCCAGCTGGCGCAGTGATGAATCTAAGGTCTGAAATTATTAACACCCCAATGGTAAGAATGTAATAAATTCACTGTTTTAGAAAATTTTGGCTTTATCTTGGAATTCTGACTTCTATAGATGTAATTTCAGAAACCAATCACATACAAACTGCACACAATTCTAAGTGTTTGCTAAATGCTAGAACACTGACACAGTCAAATCTTTCTACAATTAGCAGAAAGTGCTTGAATATATTTCACAGGCAAAATAAATAAGACACGAGAAAGACTCTGTACACCTTTAAGTAAGTGTGGTGCAGGCGTCAAGAGCGAGGCTGGACTGTGAGGAGAACACAGCCATTTGGACCGTGCACAGTTCAGATTCCCCAGGTTATGGTCCCATTTTATTGAGAGACTGTGTTTGTATATTAGGTGTTGTTTTCTCTACTCGTCAGACAAGGAACTGCACCTCAAATTAGTCTAAGTCAGATACTTGGTAAAGTTACAGAATCATGAGTCAACCCGCAACAGAGAAGCTTCTTCTCCCAATAGACGGCAATTAGCACAGAGACCAGCAGCTGGTCAAGGTGCAGAGAATAAGAAACCGTGCAACGCCCAGTCCTAAATGGGACGTCTGTGCACAATCCTCCCCCTCCCAAGGTCAGGGATTTTTAGAGAAGAGGGGACAGAGTTGGCAGATGACCTTGTGGAAATAGTGTTTTCTGGACACAGCAGGGAAGCTGCGCCTGTGCACCATGGTTGTGGCAGCATGCACAGACCCGGGAAAGCGCAAGCTAGACACAACTCCAGACTGGAGAGGGGAGATGGACATGAAGTCCCACCCCAGCTAGGAAGCTATTAGCATTTGATAGCTTCCGGGAGAGAGAGAGGTGGTTTTCTTCAATGGTTTTGTTGGACCCTGAAGTCCAATCACCGAGGAGGAGTCACCCCAAGAAAACACTCTCACACTGCAGTTGATGTAAAGGCATGAGGATTTTAATTCTGTCGTGACAGGGTCTTTCAGCATTCGAGAAGCCAAAAGACCCCAAATAGCTGGTACAGGCTACTTTTAAAGTAAAAAGCCACAGAAACAAGCGGGGAGTCTGGGGTTGTTTTTCCAACTATTAGGATTGGCTGATTGAAAGGGCTACTAGCAATGATTGGTCTTAGCCACGGCGAGAGAGTGGTTGCTAGATCAGGTGGGGTAAGGGAGAAACACCTGTGAGTCATCCTAACTGTATCCGAGGAACTGAGTCAATATCCCCTGACCAAGACCGAGGAACGGAGTCAACCTCTAAGGGTTATCTTTCCCCAATTCCAATAACTGAGTTCTATCTGGAGAACATCCACAAGGCCACAGGGAGATGGAAAATCCCCAACATTCCAGTACGTGCATGGGAAGTTGTTAGGTTTCCAGGGAAGGGGGAAGCACTAAGGCTGAGAGGCCTCGGGAATGGCCTCAGAGTTGTCCTAGAGTTTTTCAATTTGACCCCTGGTAACTCAACTACACTGTAGAGCAGGTGCTGGACCCAAGAGTAGTTGGCTGACACAGACTGGATTTGATGGGTTTCAGAAAGAGAGAGAAGAGAGCACACATTTGGGCAGGTAGGATGTGGGGGTGGCTCTGGGAGGAATCGGGGAAGGAAGTGAATATGGTCAAAAGACATTGCCAGAAATTCTTGAAGAATTTAATAAAATATTCTTTTTAAGTAATGAAAAATTATGTTAAAATAGAAGATGGTATGGGGGAGCTCTTAGGAAGGAACTCTATATGAAGACATTTTACTACCCAACTTCTAGACCCATAACAGGCATGTTGCCTTCTTCTACCCTGCTGCTGAGAAAAGGCATGTGATGTGATATGAGGAGGACTTGGGGGGGACACAGTGAGCCCAAAGCAGCCAGAATTCTCACTGACTATGTGGAGTCTAATAGTAGCCCTAGGTTGTCTCTCTGTGTACTACTATCTGGCAGAGAAATTAGTTCTAACTTGTATAAGCCACAGGTTCATTTCTTTTGGTGGTGGGGGTAGGGGGTCATGTGTAACTGAATCTAGTTAAATTAACATTTGCCCGCGCTATCCTGCCTGTCAACACAATGCTTTCATACCTCTGCTACTTCTCCCTTAGTAATTAGCATTCTTTTTGAAAATTTTTCCTTGTCTATCCAGGCTCTGTTAGATGGTTCTGATGAGATTTTATGCTACATTAGACTCCGTATGTGCAAGAATGGTGCTGTCTTTTCACCGTTATATTGCAGAGGCATAGTCAAAGGTTAGCATTAGCTTTAGGTTTAAGAAGTATTGGTGGTAGGCATCCTCTTGAATATCAACCTTCATCAGGCGATGAAAGGAGACAGAGACCCACATTGGAGCACCAGACTGAAATCTCAAGGTTCAAATCAGGAGCAGGAGAGAGAGCACGAACAAAGAACTCAGGACCGCGAGGGGTGCACCCACACACTGAGACAATGGGGATGTTCTATTGGGAACTCACCAAGGCCAGCTGGCCTGGGTCTGAAAAAGCCTGGGATAAAGCCGGACTTGCTGAACATAGCGGACAATGAGGACTACTGAGAACTCAAGAACAATGGCAATGGGTTTTTGATCCTACTGCATGTACTGGCTTTGTGGGAGCCTAGGCAGTTTGGATGCTCACCTTACTAGACCTGGACGGAGGTGGGTGGTCCTTGGACTTCCCACAGGGCAGGGAACCCTGATTGCTCTTTGGGCTGACGAGGGAGGGGGACTTGATTGGGGGAGGGGGGGGGGGAATGGGAGGCAGTGGCGGGGAGGAGGCAGAAATCTTTAATAAATAAATAAATAAAATAAAATAAATACTTTAAAAGGTGAAAACAAAGAAGTATTGGTGGTCTGTCTGGCTAACTAAAGGAAAAATGAAGTTGTTATATAACTTCCAGTTTTTAAGCAGGTCTAGGGTATTACTGAAAATGTTGGTACAGACAATGGTTAGTATACTAGGATCCATAGTTGTCCTAGAAACTTAAATTTAGGGTGCCCCCAGATGTTTACATACTCATAGTTTTTTTTTAATAGAAGCTTCAAATGACAGTGGTCTTAGAAAATTTGTCCCATAAGAGAACTGCCCCCAAAGATAGCCCTAATACACACTGAAATTGCATTAGTGTTCCAAGATTTACTGCAGATACTCCAGAGAATGGTGGATCTTATGTTCTGAGAGGAGGATGAACAAGCAAACATCCAGATAGTGATGCATGTTAAAAAGATCAAAGTGGAGATGAAGAGTGATATGGGATATACTTTCAATGTCACAGAAAGTTCTCAAGGAAGTACGTTTTCAAGAAAGTTCTCAAGGAAGTGCTGGGTAAGCACTTGCTATGCGGTGGGAAGACTCAAGTTTGGCTCTCTATAAACTATGTAAAACCAGACACAGTAGCATGTGTGTCTCTAATCCCAGGGTTCCTAGGACCAGATCAACTGGAGACAGGAGAATTCCCAGAAGCCCAAGAGCCTGGTTTATGCCATACAAACAAGAGACACAATCTCAAACAATGAGGAAGAGAAGCTAGCACCCAAAGTTGTCCTCTGCCCTCCACACACATACCACAGCACACATGCAAGTCACATTCCCACACATGAATGCACATACACAAAGACAAAGATGAAAACAAAAGCAGATGTAATCACACTACTTTCAGATTTTCCAAGGATAATACTTCTGTGTATTTTTTGAGTGTGTGTTTTACAGTTATGATCTAATCCAAAAATCTTTGATCTAATCCAAAATCTTATGAAAAAGGAAAGGTTTAAAGACTTACTTCCAATAGATTCGTGTTTTTTTGCTCAATTGCATAACGTAACAGGTCATAGCTCATTTCTATGATGTTATCAACATACGGTAAGCATGCTAATTGATAATCCAAACTTTTCACGCAAAAAATTCCAAGGCGCATCTCAATATCCATAGTCACAATCTGTTTTAGGTAGCTTCTGAATTTATGTATTACACTTTTAAACTCTGTTGATGTTAAGATCCCCATAAGTGGCAGTTTCGTACTCATGACTTTGGCCTTTTCTACCATGTAACAATACTTTAGAAAACTGCAGCTGTAATTGGTAACCAGGCCCATTGAATTACCAATAATGGTCAGCAGACTCACAATCTGTGAATGAAAACAATACACTAGTCAGCACTCACAGTCTGGGAATGAAAACAATACACTAGTCAGCACTCACAGTCTGGGGATGAAAGGGTTACTCAAACTTTTAACATAGGAATGTAAATGTACAGTTTGGCAAGCTGGTTGTTTCTGTTAGATAATGGTCTTTGTACAACTCATTCTGTTTAGAGCTGGGAGTAAATATTGAAATATGTTGGAAACAAGACCAAGCAATGTAGATAATTAACACTTGACTTTTATGCAAAGCTACTCAGATATTTAACTTTGTAATCAAGGAGTCAACTGAACTATATATTACAGAGACAAGACATCTATTTCATTACGTGTCACCTGAGCTTTAAGTGTCTGCTCTTAACATAGTCACAGACAAAGCCAGTCCTATGTATTTATTGTAGGGATAAGCCCTCCCCTTGGGGGCGGGCTGCCCTCAGGCGTATGTTTACTGATATAGTGCGCGGGCAGAGGCTGCGCGGGCCCTTCCGCTTGCTCTCCTGTTTCCGCTGGCTACCCCGCTGGAACCTTGGTTTTGTGAGTCTGTTTTGTTATTAAATTTGTTTAAATATCAATTACTGGTGATTTATTGATCCGACCGCTGCAATTTATGACTTCATCTAGTTCTTAAGACAGTTGTTTTGGACAGGACAGAGTCCATACACAAGCTGAGATAGTTATATTCTACTGTTAGTTTGGACAAAAATATATAGTTATGTGGTAAGGGAAGGGCTGGGGAATGGCAAGCCAACATATTGGCAAGCCAATGTTATAAAGAACCATAGGGAATAAAACTCATTTCCACAGTGGAGGTTTGGAAACCTGTGGTAAGTAGAGATCAGAGGCCATGGGAAGTCAAGTGTAGAGTCACTGGGATGAGTCTCCCATTGCCATGAATTAGCATGCTCTGATGTTTTCCATATATCATGTTCATATAGTAATTTCAGTGGGGTACTGCCAAGACATACAATCTCAAAACTTACTTTGTTTTGATAGTCAGCATCAGTTTCAAAAAGGATATGGTAATCTGGCCATCGAATGTGCTTCTTATATTTGACTATACTTTCGGACTCAATAGATAAATCTGGAACCGAAACCAATTCAATAATGGTAGACAGGCGAGGGTCTTGGTGAAGAGGAACGATTGTGGCTGGAACAAAGCATTGAAAAGTTAGCATTTCCACCATCACAACATCTTACAAATCTTACAGCTGCTAATAGATTTGACCTAGCACACTTAAGAGACCTGTCTCACACAGCAGCAAGTAAATATTTGACGAAACATAGAGATGGATTACTGCGGTAAGGAAATACGAGCCAACCACCAAGTCCTAGTGAAACAGAAATCACCAAAATGTGGTGTTGCTACCTCTCTCTTGAAGATAAAGGAACTTCTTAAAGGCTGACAATGCAACATTGGCAAAGGTTAGGAAAAACAAGAAAGCTTCATGCACCACATAAATAAATGTAAATAAGAATATCCTTATATATAAATATAAAGTAATCTTTCTATACTGAAAATACAATAATCTAAGAGTTCAAATACAACTAAACATATACAACAGATACGTAAACAGAGGAGGGACAACTGTTCCTTATATAAGAATCCTGAGTGATAAAAGTGTGAAGAATTAGAGGAAGAGAAACTCCTTTTAGGGAGAGCTGGTTGACCAGTGCAGGATTTCCCACTGATGAATGCTACAATCAACGGGCATGTTTATCAGCAGAAACATATTTGTATTATCTTCTGACTTTCCCAAGGATCACCTTAGACAAGTACTTGTGTTAGCATTACTAGTAACACAATGTGCAACTGCATGTTGGACATGTCTAACGACCCGAGACAATAAAAAGATAGCAAACTATCACAACATCCCTGCCTCAAATGCAACACCTCAAAACTTATCATGCGACAGTAGTAGACAAACCAAACTGATATATACTTATGGGAAAACTAACTAGTACATTAAAAAAAAATTCCTTAAGATCACAAAAGACAAGAAAGGGAGCTATCACAGACTGGAAGACTCAAGAGACACAAATGCAAAGCACAGCTGTGGACTCCAGATCCTGAACCAGAAAGCTGACATCAGCAAAGCAGCTGACCTCTGTCATTTCACAGTGCTGCTGTGCAGTTGCTTGTGCAGTTTTGATGATCACAGCATGGGTAGAGCATGCAGGAATGTTCTACTCTGCTCATGATTTTCATAGAAGCCTCAAGTTATTTTATAATGAAAATTTTAAAAAAATCAAATGGCAAAAACATTTTATATTGAGGGGAAAAACATGGAAGTGGTCAGATGTTTTTTTTTATTTTTATTTTATTTTTTTCAGATGTTTTAACTCAAGAGAGACCAAAAATTAAAGAAAGAAGGGAATAAATAAATTAAAGAAAGAAAGAAAGAATATCTAAGTGGCAAAAGGAATCTATCTACAGAAAGACTAACAGAGGACCTACTTCTTCATAGTTAATCTCCCTCCCTTAAATTTAAGAATCATTAATACATGCCTCTAATTTCCATAGAGAAGTAGTTAATTCCAGGTGATAAATTCCTGGGCAGAAACGAGTGTGCAGTGCTAAAAACGAGAAGGCAGTGGGGCAGCTCTATAGCACACGAACTTAGCAAACTACAGCAAATGACAGAAGAGTTGCCAAGGCTCCTAATAGTCCAATTTGTTCCTAAAACTTACTGTGAGAAATGAAGAAACTCTTTGACCAATGAAGTCACTGCCATGTAATCTCAGATTACATACATACAGCTAAAAATAATCATTTAAAATTTATTCAAGGTAGAAACAAGATCTTTGCAATGCTATGAAATAAAATTCAAATAACTCGAGCCTTAGGTTGCTTGCCCGATTCCTATCTTTCATGCTTTCTTTTTACAGGCATGCAGGCTAATCTTGATGGTCAGTTTGACTACATCTATAGTTTGTAATCTACTACAAGCCAAGTAGCTAGACACACCTGTGAGACCTTTGCTTGAATGGATTATTTGAGATGGGAAGACCCACCCTAAATCTAGGCCAAACCTCCTAGTGGCAGCCCACATAAAAGGACATGAAAAAAGGAAGCTTTTGCTTTATGCCTGCTTGCCCCCACTCTCGTGTCAGATTCATTTAGCCTGTACCCAAGGCATTTCTTCACTGGTATTAGAACGTCTTCTATGGGATCCCAGCATAGACTGAAGACTAGCAGCTCTCTAGGATTTCCCTGGAACTCCACCAACCAACTAGGCCGACTGTGACATCCAGTCTCATGGACTGAACAACTACCACTGGGAGCCAGCCACTGTTAGATTACCCAGACTAAAGCCTGTAAGCCAGTCTAACAAATCCATACACACACGTGTGTGTATATATATGCACAGATATGTATATGTACATACATGTATATATAAATATATATGTATGTATATACATACAAACTCATTCTATCAGTTGTTCCTTTAGAGAATTCTGACCAATACTGTGATATGCACACACACACACACACACACACACACACATACACCTTCAAATAATTCTAAATTAACATTGCTTGATCCTAAACACTGGAATACATGGTCTCTTATTTATATCTGCCTTATATATCACTGACTAAGAATATTGGATAATAATTTAAAAAGCATTGCCAAAGACGGAACTAAGCCTTTCAAATACTTACTTATATATTTTTCAATAGTTGCTATCACATTTTGGAATTGTGTTGAAAAATCCAGTCTGTTGGGATGTATGAAGAGGTTTGTTGGAAATTCAGAAAATCTGAGAGAAAACAATAAATAAACGTATATTCAATTGAATACAGTACCCAACAAAATACAGCTACTTTTAAAAATGTCTCACGCTTACTTATTATAGAAGTGCCCTCGCTCAGACTCAGTCTGGAGTCCTGTGTCTATCAGAGAAAGAGAAAGTAAAAACTTCTTAATATTTTAAAATGCTAGACAACAACTTAACATACATTAGTATTTTCTAAATATCCTGAGAGTCAATTCTAGAGACCGGCTGAAAGGGGTATTTCATCAGCGGCCCCTAGACTCTGATGCCAAGAAAGGAGCTCTCATACAGAGCCCCAGAGTGTGTTCTTTTCCTTTTCTGTGGATTTGGGAGATAAATCAGAGCCTCACTTGTGCTAGGTAAACACTCTACCACTGAGTGGCACTGCTGCTCAGGAGTCTGCACGCTTGGATGCCATTCCAGGGGAGCTCATCCTGATAAGGAGGGCCCAGAAGCCCCTGGTTGAGAAATCCTACATGTTTCAAGGTGAAAAGGATATTCTCACTCACATGTGCCACAGGCTGAGATTCATGTTCTATCACTGTTCACCTTAGCATGTGTGAACATCACACTATACAAACTAGCAAGGTGCAAACTTATTTTTTTTCTTTCAGTTATTATTTCCAGCTGCCAGTGTGCTTCTTTCGGTCTTACCTGAAAGGATCCATTGGAGGAGGGAACCAAACTTGCTCGGCTGATTGTATTTCAAGAGCAGGTCTTCACTTGAAGTTCTCACATAACTTCGTCTGTTTTCGAAGAGTTCGTCGTCATCACATGCCAGAGACTCGTCAAGGGTCTGGTCAGACTTCTGAGCCTTCTCTTCAGAGTCCTCTGGAGACCCATCCGAAGAGAGAATTCTCAAATATAGGTTTACTTCAAATATTGGTGCATATGTTCTTTTCAAGTCCATCTCCACTTTCCCTCTGTTTAAAATCTAATTTAGCAAATATGTCCACAAGACAAGAACAAAATATAGTAGGGCATTTACATTGTGATAATAGAGCTTACATAGTACTATAAATTATAACTATATTTACATGTCAAATAGCAAATAAGTAAAATATGAATTAACAACAGTGGAAAATTTGGGATAAGCATTATTCCAGCTTTTTACAATGATAGAAGAATGCACATGTGTGTGCATGTGTGCGTGTGTATAACAAACAATTATTGAGTTTTTAATTCAGAAACTTGCTATCCATCTTATATCAAAATTTGTGTTAATGTTTCTAAGGTGCATCTTACCACATTAACATCAGTGTCTGGTTTGGGTTCTGAGTTTTGAACAGAAGGAGGAGGTAAGCTTGGATTAATAAATTCTCCATCATCATTCGATATCTTTCTAGAAAAAATCTTCCTTTCTCTAGATTAAGAAATTGGAGGACATTTTATTTTTGAAATCACATATTTTAATGTTTAATATATGAGAATATGTAAAGAATTCCTGTAACTTAGCAAGCAAGAGAGGAAGAAAGAGAAGAAAGAAAGAGAGAGAGAGAGAGAGAGAGAGAGAGGGAGGGAGGGAGGGAGGGAGGAAGGAAAAAAGAAAAAAACAAGTGAGACAATTGTCAGTGTGGGAAAGGCTGGGATGGCAACTCAGTTGGTAAAGCGTTTGCCTTGCAAGTATAAGGACCTGAGTTTGAGTTGCCAGAACCCACATAAGAAGCCAGGCACAGCTACAACACATTTATATCCTCAGTGGTGTCAAGACAGGAGGCAAGAGCCCCCTGGACACTTGCAGGCTAACTAGCCAGGCCTATGTGTTAAGATTCCAGGTCAGTAAAAGATCCTGTCTCACAAAAAAAGGTGGAAGGCACCTCAGGAAAAACATCCAAGGTTGTTCTCTGATCTCCAAATGTAGGTGCCATACACTGTAAAGATGTTCCCCAAATATTAACTATGGAATTATATGACCCAGAAATTCTAAGTATACACATCAAAGAACTGAAATGAGGAGCTCAAGCAGATGTTCCAAACCAGTGTTCACAGCTGCATTCTAGCCGTAGTCCACAGGGAAGAGAGCCACAGGTGAGTGGGGGAGCAGTGTCCTGCAACAGACATCAGAGCACCATTTAGCCTCGAAAGGGAGTGAAATTCCCATACACACTTCAACATGGACGAGCCTTAAAGATATTACTATAAGTGGAATATGCCAGATAAAAGCAGCAATATTTATGACTCCAGATATGCAAGGTACTTAGAATGAGCAGATTCTTAGAAGAGGTTGCCATGGCTAGAACGGGGCGGGTAATGTGGGATTTTGTAAGAGATGCTGGAAGTGGATGGGGTGGCCGTACAACACTATACAGTATGTGACAGCACTGAGCGGCACACTTCAGATGACACCGTCATGCCACACAGATATCAGCTCGTGAAGA
Source organism: Alexandromys fortis (assembly GCF_014885135.2). Lineage (NCBI taxonomy): Eukaryota > Metazoa > Chordata > Mammalia > Rodentia > Cricetidae > Alexandromys > Alexandromys fortis. The sequence goes on along the minus strand of NW_026067925.1, from coordinate 9,026,213 downwards.
TGACGTCTCACTGTAGCAGGAAGAGGAGCAGAATGGAAAACATCACGGTATTAAGTCTGAAATAGGGAGGATAGAAAAACAGAGTATACTTTAGGAGATGTCCATCAGCAAGGAGCTGTGGGCTGAACCCAGAGCCTCATTCATCCTCACACGTACTCTGTGATGTCCCTAGAGAAAATGACTTGAACCACTGTATTCAGAAAGATGGAGAACTCAGAGACAAACAGAAAAAGGCAATTCCAATACATGGAGGTTGATGGCATCGGATGGGAATAAGAGATGAGTACACCTAGAACTATCTGGTCCTGCCTAAAGAGACAAATTTGAAAAACAGGAATCTGGACAAGGGGGAAATATCAAAACTATTGACAAAAGGAACAGTGACTATAAATATAGCTTAAGGTATGGTATCAAGGACACAAGCCATCTTGATTTTTTTCTCAAGAGACAGAAACTCGCTGACTGGTTTAAAAGTCAAAATCAAATTATGTTTCTAAAATCCCTCATAAAAAACTAACAGAGGAGCCACTTCCAAAACAGATGCAAGATCCAAATGGTCCAACAGCTGCAGGACCCGCAGGAGATCAGAAGTTGCCCACACTGTGTTTGTGAGTGTGAATGGAGGCCAAGAGGAATCGCGATCTCCTGGAGACTGGCACAGGCCCTCACACTCACAGTTCCTGCTATACGGATAAAACAAGGAAGTAAGAGATGGGAGAATCCAGGATGTGGAAAAAGATCTCAAATAGCCGCAGCTAATTCTTTCACTGGAGAATAACCTCAACCCAGAGAAACATCACAGGGGACAGATCTGTGCTGTGTAGGCCAGAAATCAATAGGAGGGCACATGCGCGCACAGACACAGACACACACACACACACACACACACAAGCAAAACCCGAGATATTGCTACCGTGAGGGCCAGCCTTCAGTAGTTTGGAGATTCGGGGGGGAATGCAGTTTGGAGATTCGGGGGGAATGTACAGAGTCGGTGAACTAATCACTCAATTTGACTGTTCTACCTGAGGGAGTAAAACTTAACTCTCTTGGGCCAGTGAAAAAGGGAAAACACACACAGCTTTAGGGTTTCTTTATCATCTCCTTTCTTCTTTATTTCTTTTCTTTTTTTATGGTTTATTTAACTTTTTTTATGTGCATTGGTGAGAAGTGTCAGACCCCCTGGAACTGGATCTTCAGACAGTTGTGAGCTGCCATGTGGGTGCTGGGAATTGAACCCGGATCCTCTGGAAGAGCAGTCAGTGCTCTTAACCACTGAGCCATCTGTCTAGCCCCTTTATTTCTTTTCTATTCTATTCAGATGTATCCTTTCTGTCTCTCTAGGTGCCCTCACATAATTCTTGTCTATGTTTAGCCACAGGGCCTGGTACCTTTTCTCAGTAAGGCATTCTCATCTTGTTTTCTCTGCTTCTGCATTTCTGCCTTTCCTCTTCCCAGAATTCTCCTACTCTGGTTGGCCCAATTATACTTCCTGCCTGGCTACTGTCCAATGAGCATTTTATTAAACTAATACAAGTGAAAAATCTTTACAGTGTACAAGAGTATTATCCCACAGCTGGTTAAGTTAGGTTATATAATGAGTTTAAAGTAAACCATATGGTATATAGTGAGATCTTTCTTCAAAATGAAAAAAAAAAAGGAGTATGCAGAATGTCATGGAATCCTCAGCTGTAACAGCTAATTGGGCCCTGAGCAATAAATCTTCTTTCCTAGGTCAGGACAGCTGATCTCTTTTAATTGTAGAAATCCAAAATGTCTGACTGAATCCCATGCAAAGATATTGGATAAATAAAAATATTTCAGGCGTCTCACATTTCACTAGACTCTGTATTAAATAAAAATATACTCTGTTAAGGAAATTTATAACTTTAAGTGCCTACATTTAAAACAACCAGAAAGCACAAACAAATGAATTGCTTAATGATTCAACTCGAGACCTTGGAAAAACAAGAACAAATGAAACCCACTAGATAGCAATAAATAATAAGTATCAGAGCCAAACTTAATAGAAATAAAAAGAAAAACAACCACAAATCTAAGAGCTGATTCTTTGAGATGATAAACAGGATTGATAGACTCTTGGCCCAGCTAACCAAAGAGAGGATAGCCCAAGTGAACAGAATCAGAAATAAACAGGGAGACATAACAACAGATACCAATGGAATTCAAAATATTGTAAGAAAACACTGTGTTGCTTTTTTTGTTTGTTTTTGAGACAGGGTTTCTCTGTGTAGCTTTGGCTATTCTGAACTCACTCTGTAGACCAGGCTAGCCTCAAACTCGGAGATTTCTGTTTTCATCTCTCAAGTGCTGGGATTAAAGGTGTGCACCACCACCATTCAAGTATGAAAATACTGTGAAAACCTATACTCCATTAAACTATAAAATCTAAAAGAAATGGACAGGTTTCTAGGTTTAGCCAAACAACAAAATTAGATGAAGAAGAAAGTGACACCCCAGAGAGAACCCTAGCAATAAAGACACTGAGATGGAAAGCGGCAAACCTATATTTTTTGCTGTTTTTGCCGTAGACAATTTATAATTTTCTTACTACATAAACTAAGTGACGATTAGCTAACTCATCTAATGAACAATACAGTCAACAGTAGCTAGTCTGCACTGTTCTGCCACTAGTCCACCATTTTCAGCTGCATGGAAAGGGTGGGATGGACCTGTGTACCAATCATTATTAAGATTTAACAGCTGAAGTAGCCATGTTTTTAAGGTGTGAAACTCATTTCACACACAGTGAAGGTAGTCTGTCATAGAGCTTGAATTGAGGCCATATGTGGATCCTCGTTGGCCAAGGGTACCTACTATAAAGAATGATCTAAATAAAATGTATATGGATTGGTTCTTCAACTGAGGCCTTGCAAGACTAAGCTACCTGTGCCATGGCTTGTGGGTGCAGAAGCTAGGTCAATGGCTAACAGCTGTGTTAGCCATAGCTTAAAGTGAAATAGGATAGTGATGAAGTCCCTCATGGTCCTAAGGCGTACGTTTAAAACCAGCCTCTTGGTTGGCCTGTGTCTAGCACCTATGTCCTTGATGATTATTTCTTTAAATCTAGTCTAGACTTTTAAAAAATAAATTCCTAAAGCAAAACAAGCAAATAAAAACAAATAATTGGCCCATTTTTAAAAATGACCTTTTGATAATTCTCTAAAAAATGATTTATCAAAAGAAGAAATAAAAATTGCTAAGAAACATCTCAAAAAGAAAAGTTCATTGTCCCTAGCAAGTCAGGAAATGTGAATTGAAACAGCTTTGAGATTTCATCTTACCCAAGTCAGAATGGCAAAAATCAATAAATCTGTGTGCATAATTCCCAGAAAGCTAAAAATAAGCCCATTACATGACCCGGATCTACCATTCTTCGGCACATGCCTGAAGGACTCAACATTCTACTCCCCAATACTTGATCCGCCATGCTCGCTGTTGCTCCACTGAGAGTAACTAAAAAATGGAAACAGCCTAAATGTCATCCAACAAATGGATGATGAAAATGTAGTATGAACGCACCATGGAATATTATTCAGCTATAAAGCAAAAATAAAACCATGAAAATTTCAGACAGACAGACATACTTTTGAGTGAGGTAATAGATCCAAAGAAACAAATAGTGCACGTTCTCTCTCATCTGCTGTTCCGTGCTCCTAGTCTTTAGATGTGACTAAAGTCACCTAGAGTAACTGCAGAAACCAGGGAAGTGCAGGGGGATCACTGTGTGGGAGAGGAGCAGCAGAGCGGACGATGCCAGGGTGCAAATGATTGGAAATGTGAAATGGGGAAAATGTGTGGATCAATTGTGGGGGGAGGTAAATATATAAGCTGGAGGGTAAAGCAACAGTAAGGATCTCTGAAAAAAGTCATAAGACATATTATTATCTATTTATCTGACATAATAGTATCTCTCTCTTTCTCTCGCTCTTGTTCTCTCTCTCTATCTCTTTCTCTCTGTGTGTGTGTACAGATATATGGGTTAAATAAAAATATCCCATCTTTTCTGACAATGCTCCCTCTTAGAGCCACAGAACATGTAACAAAACTACCAACATCAGGCATGAGGAGCCCCCCTTTGAGTTGTTGGTCAGGGTTGTCTAAGAGACTCTTAAAACATCATTGCTCTTGGTTGTTTTCTACAGGTAGAAACTAAGTCCCTATTGCTGAAGACAACATGCACCTTGGACACAGAACCCAGAGGATGTGAACTGGAACTGACAAGAAAGCATCCTCTCTCAGGATTTTCTTAAAATTCAGAGAACAAGAGAATGTGTGGTGCCCAGTCCCCTTGATATATCTACAGCCCAATTCTGGGCTCAGGGACCATTGTGAGTGAGAAGGTTTTAAGAGTCAGAGGAGCAGGAACTTTGCTGTGAAACTGTGTCTCCTAGAAATGTGAGAGGAATGGGCTGTGCCTACGAAGTCTCATCAGCATGGCTACCGAAACATGACATGAATAAAAACACCGACAGGCATGCCAACACAGAACGGGGAAAGCTCTTGGAGCCGCAACCTTGACAAGAATCAAGGGCACTGGGGACTACTGAGCTGGAGAAATGGCCTTTCCTAGGTCTTCCCCCAACATCCAGTGGTCAGCCCGACGATCATATACACACAGGTAGCATTATATGAACTGAGCAGATTGTATCTGTGTGTTCAGTTACACACACGCACGCACACACACACATGCACACACGCACGCACACACACAAGCACACGCACACACACAAGCACACGCACACACACACCAACAATTAAGGAAAATGTCATGAATTTGAAAAAGAGGGGCACATGTGAGAGACTGAAGGGAGGAGAAACAAGGGGGAAATGATAAGATTTTTAAAGTAAAAACAATTATTATAATCTTCCCAATGGATTCAATACAATATCTACAAAAATCTCAGTTGTCATTTTTTTCTTTTTTTCTTTTCAGAAATTGGCACATTCATATAGAAAGGCCAAGAAAACATTGGAAACAACAGGAAGAGCAATGTTGGGAGACTGATGATTTCCTGATACAGAGTAGAGCCATCAACATCGTAAGATACTGACATAAAGATTGGCATTTGAATAAATGAAGTTGAGAAATAAATCTATGTTCTTATGGCAGGCTGGATTATGAACTGCCAAAAGAATTCAATGAAGAAACCTTTTTTTTTTCAACAATATTGCTGGGACAATGGAATGACCATATGAAAATGATCTTAGACTCCCATCAGGATGAAAAGATATAAATCTTCATGACCTTGGTTAGGCAATGATTTCTGGGATATTATCTAAAGATCAAAGAGGAAAACAAAGCAGATTTTATAAAAATTAATGTTCTTCTGTCTTCCTCTTTTTCTTTGCTTCTTTCCTGTTTCTGTCCTCCCATTTTTCTTTTTCTCTCCCTCCTAAGGTCCCATTCCCTAGCAGGCTAGCCTGGAACTCACTCTGCAGCCTTGGCTGCCTTTGACTTAGTAGCCTCCTGCATTCGCCTTTGGAATGCAGAGATCACAGGTATGTACCACCATATCCAAATCAAAATGTAAAACTCTTGTGCTCTAAGGAATACCATCACGGAAAGTGGAAAGATGATGCCTGGAATCTAAAGCACAGATACAACCCTATCTAGGAAGTCAGTTCGCCTAGTTTAAAAATGGAAGGCAAATTTGAACAGGCATTTCCCCAGTGAAAACAAATGGTCAACAAACACATGAAAAAATGCTCACCATCATTAGTTATTATAGAAAAAGGAATCAGTATTGTTACAATACAGGGAGCTACAGATCCCATAACGGTAGCTACTATCTATCAGGTATTTATCTGTGTTAGCAGCATAATGACATCGTCATCATTACCATCTCAACTTTATTTCCACATGAGGAAACTAAAGAATTTATTTCAAATTTGTTAGGCTAAATCATACAATTTAAATTCAAAATTTAGTGAGCATTTTATACAGGAACAAGATCTACTCAGAATTTAAAGAAAAAATAGAAGCTCTTCTTCAATTCATGAACAATATTAAGGTATTATTGATGAGAAATTCAGAAGTGATCATAAGTTATTTGCTACATGGGAGATTTTCAAAGTCTAGCTTTAATCCTTAGGTATTTCCTCCATAATTAGTAACATATTACAAGACTATAGCTTCCCTTTACTAGTTAAAATGTGCCACTTACCTCATGAGATTTTCATTCTTCTTTTCCTTTGAAAAGGGCATCCTTGCAGAACCAACGAATACTTCCAAAAGCTGGCTGACCGCAGAGTTCATGAGCTGGCGAATGAGTTCTTGAAACAGGTAATCAATCAGCCTTAAAAACTTCAAATTTGTTTCTAATAAAAACCGATACTGAGGCAGTTTAAAATGCATTGTGTCGATTTCAGATGGCTTTGACTCAAAGTATTCTTTGATATCTTTCTTTTCTGCAACCTACAATTTATAAAGCAGTTGGGAAACATGGCATTTCCCTAGGTTAATGTGGGTGATCTGCCGCTTATAGTATTCTAATCAGCCTGGACAGTATATAAAGCTAAATTTTATCATCAGCTTTCATCAATATTTGACATCATGTTTACACTACATTCAAACATCTGTCAAGAAGAGAGAGTCCTTGTGTGTTCTGGAGCCAGTCAAGTTCAGTCTCAGAGGCAGGTCCATCTGGAAGTCAGATGGGAATGGACGGGCAGGTGAGTGGCTCTAGCGGTACACACAGGGTAAGAAAGCCTAGTGGACAGTGTTCACTGCATTATTGAGGTCTCTTTATGAAACCCTCAGTGATGTTTCACTTCCTCTAGATGCTGCTCCTGAGCAAGGGTGTTTTCTTTATCTTAGGAACACTAAGAACGTTGTCACTAATCAGGTCTCTTGATATGTCACCTCAGGCTAGATAGGAGGCATCTTGATTACATAGAAATAGCTATAGTTCATACACTCATACATGTACAAATACATGTGTCATTGCATTCTGCATCATGCCTCCAAAGGTTCTTAGACACAGTAAATATGATACCAGTTGACAGGTTAGTTAACTGCCCATTTCCAGTACTTTTTTCAGGAATGCAATGTGGGATGCTCATTCAGCACACAGTGATGGGACAGAGAAATTCACAGAATTACCTTTAAGACTGTGCTTTTTATCTCCGCAATTGCCTTAGTCCTGATCTCCTCGAGTTGTACTAGTGCCTGGGTGGCTTGCTGTATCTGCTCTTCACAAAACTCGTCCAGAGCATAAGTGCGGGAAGTGTCCAGCTAATGGAACGGCAGTAAGTGGTGCATGGTTGAAAGAGAAAAGTTACTTACCAAGAGCAAGAGACAAGGCATAAGATCACCTTTCCACGGCATGCTGAAGAGCATCGCTTATCATCTCTTTTTTATATACTTCGTGCTTTACATACCCTGGCTTAAATGTTCTTCCATTGTAAATACTCATAGTTGAATGCAATTAAATCTTTTTGTTTTTACTTTTGAGTCAGGGTCTCACTGTGTAGTTTTGGCTGGCCTAGAACTCACTCTATAGACCAGGCTGGCCTGAAATTCATGGAGAGGAGCCTGCCTCTGCCTCTCAAGAGCTGGGATTAGAGCCATGCATCACATTATGTCCATCATAACTAAATCTTAATAAAAAGGAAAATACAGCATTATTTTAAACCATAGCTAAATTTCTGGAACAGAAACCTTAAAAATTTTATTTTCCTAAAATTCAGAAAGTTAAGGTATTGTCTATGAAATGAGGAAAGCACACTAATTCCACACTTACTTTTTGCTTTCTGAATACCAATTATCTGTTAACTCAAAAGCACTGAACATGAAACCCAGGATAGAGCTGGGCTAGAAAAAAGGCTCATTTGGTAAAGTTCCTGCTGCGAAAGCCTGAGGACCTGGGTTCGGGGCCCCAGCACACACACAAAGCTGGTGTGGTGTTTATCTGTAACTGTCGTGCTGGGGAGGCACAGATAGAGCAGTAAGTCCCTGGAATTTGCTGGCCAGCCAGTCTAGCCCATCACTGAATGCTGACTTCAGTGAAAAACGCTGTCTCAAAAACTAAGGGGACCAATAGAAGACCCCAGACACGCATCTTTGGCTCCACACACATACATGACCATGTGTTGTAGGGTGTTTGATCACACTGTGAACCCTGAGATTGTGTTATTTACTGGAAAACCTGATTCTAGTTATGGTGTGGTCCAGCTCTAGCACACACCTTTAATCCAAGAGCTTTCTACTTATTGTGACCAGGATTAAATAAAGTCAACCATTGTTCAAGAGGAGGAACAAGTAACCAACTGACAGGAAGTAGACAAGAAAAAAACTATAGAGAGTAAGAGGGAGTGAGGAGGATGAAGAGAGAGGTACACAGGAAGTAGAAGGAAGAACACTGAGTTTGATGAGTCTTGTTTAAGATGGAGGAAAAGAAAAGAGAAGCTTCTGGAATGCCAGTGGAGGAGGAAGGTCAGCTGGGTGCTTACTCTGCCTCTCTGAGCTAGCAGGTTTTCACCCCAGCATCTGGCTCCTGTATCTTTATTAGTAAAATCAAATGATTGAGATTTTGCATGCGCACACACACACTCACACAGAATAATGCAGACACACACAAGCTAAAATTAAATAACTGCTATATATTATTGGGAATCCCACAGGGACTAATTTCCAGCAACTACACAATTAGTTTTTTTTTTTTTTGTAATACAGAATGGCATAATCCATTCAAGCATGTGCTCCCACTCATTCTTCTTTCAACATTTTCTTATTTTTCTGTGCCATGTTAACTCTCTTGTCAAAACATTTCATCAAGAGCCGGGCAGTGGTGGCACACGCCTTTAATCCCAGCACTTGGGAGGCAGAGGCAGGCAGATCTCTGTTAGTTTGAGCCAACCTGGTCTACCAGAGCCCGTTCCAGAACAGGCTCCAAAGCTACAGAGAAACCCTTTCTCGAAAACAAAAATAAATAAATAAAAATAAAAAAAAAAACAAAAAATTTCATCAATAAATATGCAGACCTTTTTATCCCTAGGTGTTGTGGAATATTAGTTTAATATGTGTTATATTCATTTATGCTGTGGAACACTCGTTTAACGATACAAAGATGTGCTGCATGTCTCTAATTCTGCAGAGCTGTGTTACTTTGCCTGTCTAAAATATCTAAGTGGTCTCATAAAGAACTGAATGGCCAATGGCTAGGCAGGAAAAATGACAGATGGGTTTGGCAGACAAAATAAACAGGAGAAGAAATCTAGGCTACAGAAGGGAAAAACAGGGAGGAGCAAGAAAAGGAGAAGAGGACTCAAAGGGGCAGCCAGTCAGTCACACAAGCAGTCAAGGAGTGAGAAAAGGGAAGACAGACATATAGAATAAAGAAGGGTAAAAAGCCCAGAGACAAAACATAGAATAAGAGAAATGGGTGAATTTAAGTTAGAAAAATTGTCTAGAATTAAGCCAAGCTAAGGTTGAGCATTCATAAATAAGAACTGGGTGGCTCCCAAAGAGTAAAATACACCATCTACACCTAGATGTCATCGTTTCAAATAAAGAAGCCTGGGATCCAGCTGTACTATTTGAATTGACTCATTTTCTCCTCTTTGTCCCTTGTCTGATTATTAGATTCTAATTTTTCAAGTAAAATACCTCAAAAATTCCTCCTCATTCATGGTTTCACTGCCAATATTATTTTATGCCTGTGTTAATTAATAACATACTAATCAATTTGTTAACTCCATTATTTCTGCACTGCTGATTTCTTTTCAAACCAGGAATGTCTCTAAACAAGCGCAATCAGAGACTCTCAGTCATTGCTCGCTTTAGCAACAGTCCCCAATGTACTTGGCACCAGGGTAACTGAGACACCAGTCAACAGTCTACTCTGTCGCACTTTCCCTGTAGACAAGATATAATACCTGACTGCTTATCAAGCATCCAAAACGCCTTCCAAAACACCCAGACTCCACTCTTAAATGCTAAACATAATCCAAAATCCCTGCCTTATTCTGTCAACATGGACAAAGCTTGTTCTCTCTCAGTTCTGTCATCTTGATGCTCCGAGAGAAAGCTGATAGGACCTGAAGTCTCCAGGGAACCCTAATAGCCTGTCTGTCATTGTCAGCACTGCTGGCCACGGTGTCTGAGGCACAGACTTACAGATTTTCCAAACTGCTTAGCTTTCCTAATTTATATTAGTTTTCCTAATTTCCCTTTCCTTTCTTTTCCTCTTTTTTCCTCTCCTCTTTTTCCTCTCCTCTCCTTTTCTTCCCTTCCCTCTTCTTCTTTCTGTCCCCTTCCCTCCCCTTCCCTTCCTGTTTCTTTCCCCTTCCTCTCCCTCTCCTTCCTCTTCCTTTTCCTCTTCCTCCTCCTCTTTCTTCTTCATTCCTTTTTGAGACAGGTCTCACTATGTAACTCTGGCTGGTCTTAAACTCATAGAGATCTGTCTGCTTCTGCATCCCAAGCACTAGGATTAAAAGGTGTGCACTTCCATACCTGACTCATTGTTTGAAAGTTTTATTATTCAGTTAATCATAAGACAATATAAAATTGGCCATTTCTATTTCACAAAAACCATAGAAAGATGTTTCTCCCTGAATTGTCTCCCGGTTAAATTGAATTTAATACTTTTGAAATAATATTCATCCAGGAGTGGTGACAAAGGCTCATAATCTTAGCACTGGAAAAGCTTAGGCAGGAGGATTATAAATGAGAGGCCAATCTGGTCTCTACAGCAAGGCCCAGGTCAACTGATGTACTCTGAGAGATCCTGTCTCATAAAATTTAGGGGAAAAAAAGACAGAAGTTCTAATACTAATATCATCAATGTAGATATACAAAATACAGCTGAGCAGTGGTGGCATGCACCTTTAATCCCAGTGCTCAGGAGACAGAGGTAGGCAGATCTCCAAGTTCAAGGCTACCTTTGTCTACAGAGTGAGTTCTAGGACAGCCAGAGAAACCCTGTCTCAACAAACAAATAAACAAACAAAAAAATCCAAAACAAAGCAAAACAAACAAATATGTGTTATCCATAGTGATTAATTGATCTTCCTGAATTCTTTCACTACCTCAAAGAATACTGAACAATTAATTACTTTATATCATTGATTTTAAACTTACGTGGATTTAAGTATTATGTTAGGCGTGGATCTTATTACATTTGTATATTCAACACAAAAACATTTTTGAGGTTATCAAATTCATAACTTGTACAAGTCCCTTTACCATTTCTCTTTATGAAGGTAGATGACCAGTTTTCCCTCCAGGATCTCCCTACAGACTGGGACAATAAAGTAAAATCTGCTGGAATCCTATTTTACTCTATATGAAGCACTTAAGTCTTACAGTTCTATGTGTTCAATCATTTTCAAAAAAGGTCTATTATAAATTATTTAAGTCAGGCCACTAGTAAGCTCATTTTTCCTAAAATCCTGAAACAGAAACATTCATTCATTTAAACGAACACCAGAGGCTGGAGTGACAACTCAGAGGTTAAGAGCACTGGTTGCTCTTCCAGAGGAACTGAGTTCAGTTCCCAGCAACCACATGGTAGCTCACAATCATCTGCAATGAGATCTGGTGCCCTCTTCTGGCCTGCAGGCATACATGCAAGCAGAATACTGTACACGTAATAAATCTTTTTTTAAAAAAAGCATTTAAACCAACACCACTGAATTCCATCTTGTGATGAATTCTTGACATTGAAAATATCAAGGGACAAATAGTGACTAACTGCCATGCATTAGAAATGATTAATTACAAATAATTTTTCACTTTAGAGAGACATTTAGCAATAATGGGCTTCAGTCACTTCTGTTGAAATATCAGTCAGCATGTCTAAGAAAGGCTGACTCCTAAAATTGACTGCCATGCTCTTTAGCACGACTTTATTGCCACAGTCATCCACAGTGATTGGCATACGGGTCGAGAAACCGCTGCTTCTCTTATTCAAACTCCCAGTTTCTGCACACCGGTCGGCTGGCAGGCAAGGCTTCCACCCACCTTGATAAGGCGTACGGCGGAGGGGTTGTCTTCATTGTTCTTTTTGAGGTTCAGTGCATCTTCAAAGAGGCCTCTTACATAAAGCAAGCAACTTTGAAATAGCTCATCAGCACAGAAAAGGTGGCCGTACAAGTACGATCTGAAAGGCAAAATATCCACAGGCTGAGCTCTCCTCCCAGATGAATAGAGCCAGCGATATTGATGCCACTGAGTTCAAGGAAGGTTAATATTTCCAGTTGGATTTCCAAGAAGTGATTTTGAAAATGAATTATATGTACCATCAACTTGTTAAATTTATTAAGTCTAAATAATTTTTTACAAGTAACAAGGAAAATGGTCACTGAATAAGGAACAATGTGGAGAATAATTCTGAAAAACTACTATCTGTAGCCTAAAGTAGAGAAGGGCTTTTTTCTTTCTGTATTGATTGCAAAGCAAAGACAAACTACAGCCAGCAATGCTGGCAAGCAGGACAGAATGGGAACAGGAGAAAAGGCAGAGAGGGAGAAAGGCGGCTCCTTAAATACTGGATTAGTCAGAGCAGAAGTGTTCTGTGAAGAATGGATCCTCTGCCTTCCATATTCCTTGTGTGGTAACACAAGAGACATTTCAATAAAGAGGATACACAGATGGCAGATAAGCACGTGAAGAGACAGTCAACATTAGAGGAATGCAAATTACTAATAACACTAAGAAAACACAAATTTAAACATGCTGAGATGTTATTACACACCCATCAGAATGTCTGAAATAAAAAACAGTGACAAAGCAAAAATTTCAAGGCTATGAAGAAATTGATGGTGGGAACACCAAATAGCTTAGTCATTCTGGAAATTAGCTTGTCAACTACTTCAAAAGCTAAGTACAGCCTGGCAGGTTTATGCAGGCCTACAATCCCAGGGTACAGGAGGCTGAGGCAGGAGGATGGTAAATTTTAGGCCAGCCTGGAATATACAGTGAGTCCCTGTGTCAAACAAACCAACAAACAATAAAACCACCCAAGCATCCAGTGACCATATGACTCAGAGTTATAAACTGGGCATTTACCTGAGAAATGGAAGCTCAAGCATACACAAATGTTACAGCAGCTTTCTAGGACAGCCCCAAACTCCAGAAGACATGCAAGTGGGCATCTCTAGAGAAGTGATTGAACAAACTTCAGTACACATGTGTCAGAGAACATCCCTGAGCACCAACCAAAGAAATATTACTATATGCACAGCTGAGGTGCATCTCCAGAGTGTTCTGCTAAATGAAATAGCCAGTTTTATGATATATGATTCTTTCTACATAACATACTTTACTATAGTATGATGGACAGGGAAAAGGCAAATCTATCTATCTATCTATCTATCTATCTATCTATCTATCTATCTATCTATCTATCATTGGATCATCTATCTATCTATCTATCATTGGATCATCTATTTATCATCTATCTTTCTATTTGTCTATTTTTCTATCTATCCGTCTATCTATTATCTATCTATCTATCTATCTATCTATCTATCTATCTATCTATCTATCTATCTATCTATCACTGGACCCATTAGAGCCACTGGTACATCTGAGAACCATCACATAGTACATGTCATGAGTCTGTGAACTTGCTTCCCACTTTTATTGTTTCTGACAAGAATGCTCCTTCAAAGACAAAACCACAGAACTAGAGCATAGACCAGTAGTTAAAAACAGATTAAGGAGAGACGCACGCAGCGGGTGGAGACCTGCGGACACCTGCGAGCAGACGAGGTCCACGGGGCGAACGGTGAGCCTAGACGGGTCCCTGAAGACCACCCTGTGTGGGGAGAGTGTTCTTGGCCCGCGGCTGGACACAGGAAACGGAGCGGGGGCATTCCCCGACCACCTTGACCCCCCGGTTAGCCTGCAAGGGCTGCTACCCTCCGCTGGGGCTGCTCCTCCTCTGCGGAGACCTCTCTCTCCCTGGCATATCCCAGATTACGCCCAGGGTCCTCCTTCACTCCCCCTCCCTTCCGCTGGGCGCGGGATCACCAAGTTTAGCCTGTTTGGGCACTGGATA
>NW_026067925.1:9009822-9011287 GCF_014885135.2 Alexandromys fortis | reverse complement strand
TCACAGCTCAAAGGCCCAGAAAATATTTTTAACAAAATTATGGAAGAAAACTTTCCCAACATAAAGAAAGATATTCCTTTGAATATTCAAGAAGTATACAGAACACCAAACAGACTGGATCAAAGAAAAACAACCCCTCGCCATATAATAATCAAAACACAAAATATACAGGTTAAAGAAAGAATATTAAGAGCTGCAAAGGAAAAGGAGCAAGTAACTTATGAAGGTAAACCGATCAGACTTACACCTGACTTCTCTATGGAAACCATGAAAGCCAGAAGGTCCTGGATAGAGGTACTGCAAAAACTAAGAAACCATGGATGCAAACCCAAACTACTATACCCAGCTATTGTTCACTATCAATGGAGAAAACAAGACATTCCAAGATAAGAACAAATTTAAACAATATGTAGCCACAAATCCAGCCCTACAGAAAATAATAGAAGGAAAATCACAACCTAAGGAAACCAGCATTGCCAACACTGCCTACAATAACTCAGGCGTCTAGCGAACCTTCACCAGCACAACTCAAAGAAGGAAGACACACAAACTCTACTACCAAAAACAATAAGAATAACCAGAGTAAACAACCACTGGTCATTAATATCACTTAATATTAATGGCCTCAATTCACCCATAAAAAGGCACAGGATAAGAGATTGGATACAAAAACAGGATCCAACATTCTGCTGTTTGCAAGAAACACATCTCAACCACAAGGACAGGCATCTACTCAGAGTAAAGGGTTGGGAAAAGGTGTTTCAAGCAAATGGTCCTAAGAAAAAAGCAGGTGTGGCCATAATAATTTCTAACAAAACTGACTTCAAACTAAAATCAATCAGAAGAGATCGAGATAGACACTTTATACTCATAATTGAAACAATTCATCAGGATGAAGTCTCAATCCTAAATATCTACGCCCCTAATATAAAAGCACCCACTTACATAAAAGAAATATTACTAAACCTCAAGGCAGACATCAAACCACACACACTAGTAGTAGGAGACTTCAACACACCTCTCTCACCAATGGACAAGTCAATCAGACAGAAACCTAATAGAGAATTAAGAGAACTATTGGAGGTAATGAAGCAAATGGACTTAACAGAAATCTATAGAACATTCCACCCAAAAAGGAAAGAATATACCTTCTTCTCTGCAGCTCATGGAACCTTCTCGAAAATTGACCACTGATGTGGGAGTGATTTCTTATTAATAAAGAAACTGCCTAGGCCCCTTGATAAGGCCCACCCTTAGGTGGGTGGAGAAAACAGAGGAGAATTCTGGGAAAAAGAAGCTGAGTGAGTGAGTCGCCATGATGCTCCCACTCCAGACAGACGCAGGTTAAGATCCTCTCTGGTAAGCCAGCTCATGGGCTACACAGAATATTAGAAATGGGTTAGAACAATATGTAAGAGCTAGCCAATAAGAAACTGGACCTAGCCGGGCCAGGCAGTGTTTGAAA
>NW_026067925.1:8889152-9003240 GCF_014885135.2 Alexandromys fortis | reverse complement strand
GGGAAATGGGAGGCGGCGGTGGGGAAGAGACAGAAATCTTAAATAAATAAATAAATAAATAAAAACAAGGGAAAAAGCTTCAAAAAACAGATTAAAGAGAAGCAGTAGGCAATGAAGTGATGATAGCTATAAAGGAAAACATATTAGATACTGTAGTGACAGAAATATTCTGCATATTAATTAATGCTAACATTCTGCAGTCACAATGTTTGAGTCTGACGGCAGGATGGAAGGTGAAAGGCACAGAAGATTTCTCTGTATTATTTCTTACAAATACATTTCAGTTCATAATTATAGCAAAATAAAATCTACTAAAGACAACAAAAACACTTGGCTGCTTGAAATCATGCAAAATAAAACCAACTGTTGTCTATGACTACTTCATTCCTATTTGGGGAAGAAGAAAGATGAAGGGACCAGAGGAACCCAGCAGGAACTCACTGCAGAGCGGGTACAGCAGTGTGGTCACAGAATGGCATCCTGCCATGTACGGGAAGCATTTAACTAGCTTCCACAGAGCACAGATGGGTCAGACTGCGGACCTAGGGACACAGCTCAGTGGCAGAGCACTCAATGTTCTGCTTGTAGCACCGAGTAAAA
Source organism: Alexandromys fortis (assembly GCF_014885135.2). Lineage (NCBI taxonomy): Eukaryota > Metazoa > Chordata > Mammalia > Rodentia > Cricetidae > Alexandromys > Alexandromys fortis. The sequence goes on along the minus strand of NW_026067925.1, from coordinate 9,002,640 downwards.
GACAGAGGAAGATGGCAACAGAGAGAAGAAAAGAGAAATAGATGTTAAATGTATTCAAAATACCAGCAAAATGTGACTTCCCAATCTGAATCAAAATTCAATGTATCTAGTTTATGCTACCTTTTGAAATCATTTTGCTTTTGAGATTTGTATGATTGTATATTAAGGTTTACCTGCTCTTCTCTGTCTTAATTCTTTTAACATTCAGTTTCCAAGTAACAAAGGCTTTATTCATCCTGAAAAGAAAAGAAATACTTCTTATATTCTTTATGTATAAGAGTTATATGGAACAAATTTATTAAGGAATCTTGTTATTTTACATTACCTAAAATCATAACAATATATTTAAGTGTATGTGTATACATATGCACATATATAAAATATATGGAGAGAGAGAGAGAGAGAGAGAGAGAGAGAGAGAGAGAGAGAGAGAGGCTATCATCATAGCTGACAATGCTACCCACAAGAGCCACAAATTACCAAAATCCCCAGAATCAATCACAAGAAATCTCCTTTGGAATGTTTAGGGTATACTAAGTGACTCCCAAATCAATATGGGCTACGGTTTCCCCTTGGCTGCTTCTCACAGGTGAACTCAAATCCTACTTGCTGAAGATACTATGCACTCAGGACACAAGACTCTCATATTTTCTGATTATTCTAGCCTGAAAGTCTTCCTGGTATCCATGCTACCAGAAAATATGATGAAAGTTGCCAAAGGAGAAAATCAAGCAACAGTGTTACTCAACTGTGACACCCATGGACCACAACAATGGCTAGCATGGCAAGATACCTGTAAAACTGGTCCTAATATGTTGGAGGTAACCAACAGCTATCTCATTGGACTTACAGCCCACTCAACAGGAGAGAAACCACGCCTGGTGCTAGAATCTAGCCAACTTCCAGAGGCCAGTCAGGTCACGGAGCTTAGAAGGGACTCTAGTACTGCCACTTTGCTAGACCAGCATTAATTCCTAGCTGCATTCGAAATCTTTTCCACAGATAAGTGAAACTCTCACTCCTCATCAAAACAAACAAACAAACAAAAACCCACCACCACAACTGGATGCAACACAGAGATCAACAGATTGTAGGGAACCTTTCTCCAACAGATACATCAACTTCACATCTGTATCTACAACTCAGGGGACATCATGGATACACCAACTTCACATCTGTATCTATGGCTCAGGGGACATCACAGACATACTGACTTCACAACCGCACCTATAGTTCAGGGGACATCACGGATACATCAAGTTCACTTTTACATCCATGGCTCAGAGGACATCACAGATACACCGACTTCACTTCTGCATCTATGGCTCAGGGCACATCATGGGAGAGGGGGTGGAAAGATCATAAGAGCCAGAATACCAGAAGTTGGCTGTGAAACAGTTTCCCATCAAAATGGCTGAAAAAGCAAGATCTGAATAATGCAAATATTGATAAACATGGTAATGTAGAAGAATTCTCACAAGGTCACTCTCCTGGACAAGGAACTACCTAGCACCCGAGGACTGCAGAGAGATGGAGGATTAGCCTCTCCCAAGGACAAGCCCCCTAATTGGTTCTATGATTAAAAGTGGTCATCTCTGAACCACATATTCACAAACAGAGTGCTCTCCGAGGCTATATTTGGACACTTGTACAGTAAAATGTAACAGTAAGAACCAGGGAAGAGGAGAGTTCATTTGAGGAGGATATGAAGGGGTCATAGGGAACGGACTCGGGAGGTGATGCAGAGAGAAAAGGGATATAATTATATTTTAACTAAAATATGTAAAATAAACATAAAAAGTCAAAATTAAAATTTCAATGATAATTTGTATAAAAACCTTGTATAATGCTAACTAAAATAAAAAATAGTTATGAAAAACAGATGTGCATAGAACTTAAAAATCTCAGAGGCCCTACACAAGGACTACCTGAGAAGTCTACCTGGTGACTGCTCATGGTCCATAATTTCCATATGGGAAACAGATCTAATACCTTTCTGCAAGTCTTCTCAACTTCTCCATTTTAGGCCTTGGTGGGACCTGTTCAGTGCCACAGTGGCAGCCCTCCCTCAGCAGAGAGTGACCCCAAATCAGTCTGTTCTAAGATCCTTCTGTTTGAAATTATCCTGCTTCCTTTTACTTAGCTATTTCCTCTGCTTGTCCCACCATATGTAAGTTCCACAGAGCAGACACACGCATATCTTTTCCTGTGTGGGTTTTTTGCAGAGTCCCTGACCCCTCAGTTCTCATCTCTTCCACGTTCATATCAATTAAAGAGGAAGTAGCAAATGTTGCTCAATAAGCGACACCGTCTCTGTGATGAAGCCTCGTACACCTGTCTAAAATCCCTCAGATCCTTAGTGAAGCTATCACATAAAATTTAACAAGTTAAAGTATTATTCGACTTGGATTGGAGCAGAGCTCTGTGTATGAGGATATGCCTAGTAATGAGAGGTGTTACAGTTGATGCGTATATTTAAATATGTTTAACTTATACATTTAATATGTTACATATTTCTATGTCTGTGCAAAAATATATGTATTTGTAATATATAATTTGTATATGTTCTTTGTCTTTTACAAATAACAGCAGACAACAAGAAAAAACAAATATTAAAGAAATATTAAAGATAATTATAAACTGGATGTTGTACAAACATTAAAAGAGCAACAGTGTAGTCCTTGACCCCCTGGCTCCTACAATCCCTCCCCCCGTCTTCCTCAGGATTCCCCAAACTCTGCCTAATGTTTGGCTGTGGCTCTGCCATCTGCTTCCATCAGTTGCTGGATGGAGCCTCTCTGATGACAATGGGTTAGGTACCAGTCTGGTCACAGTTCAGGCTATGTATCCACTATTGTTAGGAACCTTAGCTGGGGTCATCCTTGTAGATTCCTGGGGGATTCCCTTGTGCCAGGTTTTTACCTGACCCTGAAATGCCCCCCATTTCCAGTAGTCTCTTTAAGTACTCTCCCCCTCCATGTTCCTCCCTTCTGACCTGATCATTCCTGTTCCCATCCCCACCTGCTCTCAGTTCACTCGTAGAACATCTTCTACTTCCCCTTCCCAGGGAGATCTGTGCACGCCCCCCCCCCCCCCGTGTATCCTCCTTGTTCCTAGTCTCTCTGGGGCTGTGGATTATAGCATAGTTTTAGAAGCCAGAGGAGTCAAGGGATCCACAAAAAAACTCACAGAATCAACTAACCTGGGCTCAGAGGGGCTCACAGAGACTGAACTCACAACCAGGGGGCCTACATGGGACTGACCCAGGCCCTCTGCATATATGTGACAGTTGTGCAGCTTAGTCTTCTTGTGGGATTCCTAACAGTGAGAGCAGGGGCTGTCTCTGACTCTTTTGCTGCCTCGTGGGACCATATTCCTCATAATGAGTTGCTTTGCACAGCCTTAATTCAAGGGGGAGGGGGTCCTTAGTCTTACTGCAACTTGACACGCCATGTTTTGCTGATTACCATGTGAGGTCTGCTCTTTTCTGAATATAAAATGGAGGAGTAGATGGGGGGGAAAGAAGGTGGAGGGACTGGGAAGAGAGGAGGGAGGGCAAACTCTGCCCAGGATGCAAAACAAACAAACAAACAAATTTAATAGAATAATAAAAAGAGCAACAGTGTCCATCCTATTGCACTGAGATGAGTGTGAAGCATCTTACAGCTTGGCAAAAATTTCAAGACAGAATTTGATTCAGTAACCTGCCCCACCCAGGGCCTCCACTCTTCTCTGTTTTCCTGTGTAATATTTTCAGTCCCCTGCATCTTACACATTCATGTTTACTGTTCCTCATACACCTTAAATCAGAATTTTAGAGGCTAATTTATTTGTTCAATACAGTTTTCCAGCATCTAGAATAACTCTTTGCTTTTCTCGGATGCTCAATAAGTATTCATCAATACAAAAGGCATGAAGAAAAAGTAAACCCAATAGAGACTATTCAATTATGGTTGACAATAAAGCATCAGTTTTTGTAACATTTATCCAGAAAAGACTGAAAAAATTGTCTTTAAATGGTTGAAGTTCCTTAGTCTAAAACACACGTGTGGAACACCCCATCCTGCTCCACATCCCATGAGCGGCAGCATTCTAGCAGGAGCAGATGCCATGGGCAACAGCTCTAACGACACAATCAAACTACCAAGCTTCATTTCCTTTGCATCCATCTTACCGGAAGTTGTAAAATATCTTAAATTGCTGCAGTAGATAGAAGTAATGTCTTTCTGAAAGCCAGTCCAGGGTAGAGAGGAGTTCCACGTCTTCCATGCCAGTGCCTGTTTTAGTGACCTAGAATCACAAAGCATGAACTGTGGCATCACTTCTAATTTCTAGACACCGAAACTGTATTCACCTTCTACCCCCACTCTTCATCCACTTCATCTGTCCCCGAATCTGGCTTCCGTGTGCACACTGCCGCTACACTGGACACTTGCTCCTGCTTGCTCTCTTGTGTTCCTACAGAATGAACAGGGAAAACTTCCTCTCTATCCAGAGATATTTTTATTAATAACTTGATAAGCTTTCTGTCTCACAATTTTCATATTTGGTATCAATTGTTCTGGCATGGCTGAGGATGCCTGCCTTGCACAGGGAAGTCCTAGGCTCGTGGTCCTGCTCGAGCATACTGTTGAGTTGATTTCAGTTGGATCATTGGGAGAGCAGAAGAAAACAGCTGGTTATTAAACCAATGATCAAACTTCGTTAATCATAACTTTTGGCATCATGGTGCTAAGTATATAATGGAAAGATTTCTATATCTTGTCCTAAAGTTTCTAACAAATATGCCAATAAATGAATTCTCCATTGAGCCAGAGAGATTGCTCCACTGGCAAAGTGCTTGTCACACAAGCATGGAGACCTGAGTTCAACCCCAGAACCCACATAAAATAATTGGATGTGGTGGTGTGCTTCTGCGATCCAGCACTGGGGAGCTGGAGAGAGGTGGCTCCCTGGGGCTTGCTGGTCAACCAGGCTACTTACTTGGTGAGCCCCAGGCCAGTGGGAGACTGTCTCCCCTATCGAAAAACACAAGGTGGATGGCTCCTGAAGGGCACCCAAGCTTCACACACACACACACACACACACACACACACACACACACACACACACACACACACACACTCGAAATAGGTATTATTCCTATTACGCCAACAAATGCCTGTTTTCTAGTTTTCACTTTTAAAAAGCTATGTAAAATATTAATAAAACATTTAAGAGGTGAAAAACTCCTGCCAGCTGAATCCTTAAATTTGTACCAAAAGGAAGAAAACTTTTATTATTAAATAATTTTCTTCCAAGCTGTTTCTTAAACATTAACTTCTTGACTGGATTTCTCTAAACCACAAAGAGATAAATCATATTTTTCATATGTGCCTAAAATTAGATAAATGAATATAACCATATGTATATACATTCATATATAAATTAATTTCATACCCTTCAGGAGACATAGACTTTTTTTTTTAAAAAAAAAAAGCAGCATTAGGCAGGAGAAACCTCCTTTTGAATTGTTGGCCAGGGGAGACCAAGAGACTCTCAAAATAATATAGGCTCTCTTGGTTGCCTTGGTCTCCTCCCAAAGGTTGGAGATACGCCCCTATTGTTGAATCCAAGATTCAGGATTTGAGCTGCATCTGACCTGAAAGTCTCCTCCCTGAGGACTAGCTTCCACAGTGCCAGAAGGTGCTCTGCACGCTGTTAAAGGAGAAAGCAATCAATAGTCCTACTGGGCTGGGGCACCTATGAACCCCAACAATGCACCGCTTGGTATGATATCCCTAAAGGTGAAGTAGTGTCGCTCATATGATGGTGACAACCAACAGCTCTCTAGTTAGACTTAGGGCCTATTTAACAGGAGAGAAAACATACCTGTACTGGAAACCTAGCCAAATACCTATGACTAGTGAGGCCATGGACTTAGAACAGGGGCTACGGTAGCCACTTGATTAGATCACACATTTCCCAGTGCATTCTAAATATTTATCCTGTACCCATCGGCAGGTGTAGCTCTCTCCCCACCTCCAGAAAGCGCCTCTCTGCAGCAGATAGAGAACACTGCAGAAAAGCACAGCCGGTCAGAATGCAGGGACCAAGCGACTGGGGGTGCCCCATGCCAATGGATGCATCTACAGCACAACTCCTGCACCAAACCTAAGGCTCACTGTAGAGCCAGAAGACCAGGAAGTCTGCTCAGAGAGTATGGGTCCTATGGATGACAGGGAAGCTACAGCCATGATGCTGCAAAAATAGGGCTGCCTAAACAGGACCTGAACAAGGACGTCACCAATGGGATGGGGGAATACTCATCAGGCCTCACCCTAGACAAAGACCTCTAGGCACCTAACGAGCAATGAGGGAGGGAGAGTTAAAGGATGCTATTCAAAACAAGGTCATGAGTTTGAGAGGGAAGTAAGGGAAAACATGGGAGGGTTGAAGGGATGGAATATGGGAAGGATCGGACAGAGAGGTGGAAGGGGGAAAAGATATAATTATATTTTAATCATAAATAAGTAAAAATGCCTCATTAAAAATAAGTCCTAAGTTGGTTGCTTTTATTATCCTCTCTTACTATTATTATTATTATTTTTGGCAGGGTCTCATTATATGTGCCGCAGGTTACAACGCCCCTGCTTCTTCTGCCCCCCCCCCCCCCACCCCTGGGATAGCAAGTGTACTTGACTGAACTGGGTATGATTTTCTGGGGTAATTCATAAAGCTGAGCATACGTATTTTACATTACCTTTGAGACAAATGAAGCAGTGACCATCCAAAATACTTTGCAATTTTTAGCTCTGTGGGCAGAGACTACTTGAAGGTCATACTCATTGAAGCCGCCTCTCGTGTTTTCCATAGGAAGGCAGTATACAAATTCACCATCATCTCTCAAAGGTTCCTCACAAGAAGAAGACACTTACTTTGACTAAAGTAATAATTAAATGACTAAACAGGCCCAGTGGGAAGAATGTGAAGACAGAATCAAAATAGGATAGTACTAGTGAGGAAAATTAGCCTCAAATCATGCCTGATTCAAGTTCAATAAGACCAATCTCATAAACCATCCTCCTTAAACATGGACAGTGACAAGACATTTGGAGATACTATCCACACACTTGCTATGAACTCAATGATGACCCTGAGCAAGTATGCCACATTCCATTCTGGATACAGCTAGCTTCTCACCTGCACCAGTCAGGATGGGGTCAGCACTCTACCGGCTGTGGCGAGCACTGGTAGTGGGTAGCACACAGCAAGCGGTGAGTGCTTTACACAACTATCTGAGCAATGATGCCTCTGACAACTTTAGAGACCGAGGCTCAATGCTTTTAAACATAACTGAGCACATGCAGAAAGCTCATAAACTCATGAAGTAACAAAGAGGAGCTAAAAGCCACGTGCGACTTTAATTCACACTTGGTGCTCCTACCGTAAGTGCCCAAGTTCCTGTCCCATTGATTTGGAAGTATTGAGAAGCTGAGAAAGTATTGAGCGTCCACTGAGAAAATGTAAAGTATAAATTATAAAGCTGTTTTCTTTTAGTTTTGAAATGTGCACTTTTATCAATAAAAAATTTTAAGTCATACAAAAAATTTCAGAGTAGTTTTATTAAAAGAATAATTTCATCATTGGTGATGGTCTCAAAAGCTACTGAATCAAGTGATTAAGCTGTTCCAGTTACTGTGGTTTTAGACTTTGGATTCAGTTCTTTAGTGTTTCCATTGGTAGCTGTTTGCTTTCTTGTTTGGGCTCCAATTATAACCTGTACTAATAAACCTTTTTTAAAAAAAAAAAAACACTTAAATCCCCAATGAGCTAACTTGAGTGACTGGCAGAGCCACAAGCTTCATTGTAGCTGTTTGGCCAATTATGCCATTTTTGTTCTAATTCTATTTTCTAAGGTTATTAGAAACTTAGTGTAGATAAAGTTATCAAGTCTTTTTTTATACAAATCAAGCACAATTCACTGAAAGATCCAAAGCACTCATGCACAGCTAGGGTTTCGTTTTGCACTTTTAAACATTGGGACCACAATCTACCTGATGCTACAGCGTGTTCCTCTTCCATTTGACCTTCACAGCTCTCTAGAGTCATTCAGAGAGGGTAGAAACTTGCTCAAGACGAGCTAGTGGGTGACCGAGATTCAAAAGTGCACGAAGCCGATTTATGAGTGAACTTCCAGTCACCTTATGCTGACTACGAACGATGATTTTTAGTCCTCACAGTAACCATCTAGAGCGGGAATTGGCAAACCCTGGCCTGGGCCAGGTATCTGTTTTTATAAATAAAGTTTTATGGACAAGCAGTCATTTGTTGTGTTCTGTGCACAGGGGCAGGATGAGTGCTTCCTTGCAACAGAGCTCATATGACCTACGGAGACTAAAATACTTCTTGTACGACCCCAGGATTTGGAGCACTGGTTCTTAACTATGTAGCGGTTTACTGAGAAAACAGGCAATTAGCCCCTCGTTCACAGTTTCTTATTCCGTTCGTCTAGTGTGAAGGTGAGAACATGGATTTCTGCTAAGTTTCTTAGATAAGTTCCTCTTACTTCTTTTTTAAACTCACAGAGTTTGAGGCAGAAGGGGCACTTCCTGTGAACTCACTTAGAAGAGGAAGAGATGGGGAACAGACATGAGATGTACTGCAGACAAAACTGTCATGCTTACCTCTATTCTTTAAGTAGGGGAAATAAATTATGCTGAGATGCTTTTATATTTGTCAACAATTATTGTAATGCATTATTAATTAGCTTTGATGTGATATCTACAATGAGTTAATAAAGGTCAAGATAGATTCAGAATTTAATTTCTAATAGTTGAAATTGCATGGGATAGGATCTCACCTTTAGACTGCACTTCTGAAGGGCAATCTTAGGACGGTATTTCAAACTATGTGGAAATACTGGAGTTTTCCATTGGAGCTTTTCTCTTAGCCTAATAATATGTTTTATGGCATCAAGCTCTTCTGGTTCTGGTGGGAAAAGTTTTTTAAAGTTCAATGTAAGCGCAAATATAGGTATCATTTAGTAATAATGTACACTACTACAAATATCTCTATAAGGAGCAAAGTGAAATGGTAAGTTAGAGAAGTGAACACTGCGCAATTAAAGAAGAATCAGTAGCATTAAACTAAGCTTTAACAGAGGCTCAGAAGGAAACCTAATATTCGTCTGCTTAAGAAAGATATCACACCTTGCACATACATGTGCAATGCACCTGTTTGCACACTTGTGCACTCCCACATGAGCATGTACATACATGTACCACAAACACATAACAAGGAAGGTGGAAATAACTACATATAAACATGAAACTCTCCTAGTGGTCTATGCACTAGGTCTTTAGGAGTAAGGTATATAGTGTCCGAACTTACTTAGCTCTTACTTTGCTTGAAAAGCTTTCCAACACTGAATTGTATTTGTGGATAAGAAGATTATAAGTAAACTATGAATAGTGTCAAGCAAGAAAGGCAGGTGTCACAAAGGGTTTAACTACATGATCAGAGATTATAAGCCACAGGAAATACTAGAACAAGGCCAGTCAAAGCCTTTCTTAATTGAGGCATAGGAGGCTCAGAAGCAAAGGATCGGAGGAAGTGATGTGGGTTGGAGGCATTCTTCCTAAGGACAGACACTCCCCAAACTCCTTGCAAACCATATTTCTTGATCTCTTTGCTGGCAGTTAATAATTTCATGCTTCTTGACACAATCTACGTGTTTTGTTTTTGCTTCTATTTTCCATGCTATGCAGACTACCCCTTAATCTTCATTTTATAGATTTTTTAGTTTTTAAATTAAGTTTCAAAGTGTACATATTTATAGAGCACAACATGATAGTTCAGTACATATATGTGACATATCAGACATGCCATTACCATAATGATCAGACCAGTCATCACCAGTCCCCTCTCCTAACACACTTTCCAGCGTTGGGAACCTTCAAACTCCTCTGTAGATCTTTAGAAAATGTCAAGTCTTGTGACTCACACTCCCTCCATTTCCCTCCTCTGTGCTGTTCTTTACCACGACTGGATGTTAACTTACACCAGTTTTTACAATGCTTTGCTTATTTAAATCTCCCTGCCTACTAGTGATGCGTGGCAATCTCCACACACTTATTTACATGTTATACCTTTTGCTGTGACTATTCAGATAGCTGCCCTTTTGTTAACTGGCAGATGGCCCTTGAGGTTTTGTTTTTTGAAAGCACACAAGACATGCCAGCAATCTGAAAGCGTTATTCTGTATCTCAGGCCTACCAGAAGTCATGCATGGCATCTGAACAAAATAATTTCTTTTCTAAGAGTCACATGGAACTTCTGCTATTTTATAAAACAGCACAAGAATTGAAATGAAAACTCTTCAATGTTTCCTCAAAGCCAGGAAAAGAGACTAGAATAAATTTGCTAGCAAGATAAACTCTGACACAATGCACTAACCACCCAGAAGAAGACAGTCGATCATCCTTCTGACTAGCAGAAGTCTCAGGACCTCTGGGACTCAGTGGATGCTAACTACTGACGCGGGTTTTCTGCTGAGATACTGAGAACCTTGGATGTTCCCGTGTGAATAGGGGTTCTGATGATAAACCCACCTCTAGGTCGTGGTGTTCCAGTAAGAAACAGGAAAGTTTCCTTTATACAATTTATGATATTAAAATAGTGATTTCAAATATAAAGAAAGTATCAAAACGTTCATGGGGGGAAACGTTTAAACTATTTGGGCATTCAATCTTTGTATCAGACAAAGATATAAATCTCAGATATAATCAGTGCAGACCTGTAATCCCAGAGTTTGAGGCAGGAGGATCTTGATTTCAAAGCCAGCCTGAACTACATAGTGAGTCTTTGTTTAAGAAAACTAAAGGCTGACAACACAGAGAGGCGGGAGAGCACTTGCCTAGCCTGTGCACGGCCCTGCATCAACACCCGCAAGCCCCCACCCACACATACACAACATACAAGTTTCACTAGAAATATAAAACAAAGCTATAACTTGTCTTGCATGGATTGCCAAAACTAAAATCTGAGAATATCTTCAGTAAGAACATAATCATTGACTACATTGTCAATTTTAATGCTATTGTAAATTTCAAAAATAATTTAAAAATTGGCAGTTTTTAAAGGTATCAAACATGCAAGACTCAGCCAGACATTTTCTCTTCCATAAAGTCAGTGTCCAACATAAGGACAGAAACCACGAGAAAGCTTGCCAGCGTGTGTGGCTTCCTTCAAACCGGCGCAAGCCTGCAGCCTACCTGTCCTGTCATATGATCCAAGCCGAGCTTTCTCCGCTTTTGTCTTAGTACAAGTTTGTTCCTTTTTGACTTTTGATTTCCTTTTCTTTGGGACAATTAATTCTGAAGCCACTGCATGTTGTTGAACAAACCTTTCTTCAAGGTAATCTGCGAGGAAAACCATTATGAACCGAGTATCTACTGTGAACTCTAATAATACCATAGTAACTTCACAGACCACACAGTATACCCAGCTATTCTATGAGGAGCACATGCTGAGCCAAGGGACCTGGGTTCACAGGAATGCGGGTCACTATTCCACGCCTGCCTTTTCTTCTGGACCTTTGAAACAAGGAGGTAAAGCGTAGGAGGGCTATAAATAGTCACTGGCCTTGCCTAGAGGGGGCCCTTAATTAACCAGGCTGCCATTAGGCCTCCTGGGAAAGAGGTTAATGACAGTGGTGACTTTTCTGTCTTCCACACTCCACCTATTGTCACAGTGAGGAGCACAGACACTTCTAAGTTGGCTAGCATCACTAAAGCCTTGGCTAAGGTGAATGTTGGTTGCTCTGCTTGATCATTTTATTAATATAGCACATCTTTGGAGTAGGAATGGATGCTCACGGGAGATAAATCTTTTAATTAACTTTCACTTGGGACTGAGCACAGAATATATTTAAATATGAATGCAGAAGAGTAAAAAGGGCATTGCTCATATTTCTATGATTTCCTTAACTGGTAGGTTACATGTAGAAGGCTGGGAAAATTACTGACAATAGGGCTCTTCAGAAGCAATTTCATTTGTTCTCTCACACTTAACAAAAACATATGCAGCAAAAGCTCTGAGCTACAATATAGTCAGGGACAAAATACCGTAACTACAAGCAAGACAGAAGAGTGCAGGTGAGATCAGTCTGTGTCCTCCTGCGCCATGCAGCCCTCGGGCCCACTTCGGGGGACTTGTCTGCTCGGAGGAGACTCAGAAGTTCACCCTTTCCAAGTAATCAAATGTTGAGAGGTGGTGAGGTTTTGAATTTTGGAGGAGGATGAGGAGCTAAGGAGGAGGAACCACGAGACAGCAGACACTTCGCTTGACTGATGGACAAGGGAAGGCTGGTTTTCCGGGATGGTTAGAGGAGACAGAGTTGTACGCTGCAGCTACTCCCTACGGATGCTCTCTCACACGGCAGCTGCTTATAGTCTCATGCTCCAGATTGGAAAGTGGGTTTGTTTTCCTTATCACTCCCCACTCGCCACTTCCAAAACAATTTGTACCCTTTAAGAATAAAAATAAAATCCTACTCCTTTGAAGTTCCTGGATTTTGCTACATCATACACTCCAATGGTTCACTGACTCCAATTGCTTGGTCACTCAGCTAATTTGTAGCTTTGGCTCCACAGAAGGCTGCCTTCTCCATTTCAGTGTTCCTAAGCCTAGACCTGTTTGATACTATGTCCTTCTGTTACATCCCAGATCTCCCCAAATTTCTACACTCAACCACTAACATTTTGGTGTGGGAGGTCCTTTTGTCTATGTGTTGCTTTTATTGGTTAATGAATAAAGAAAACTGACTTGGCCTTTGCGTGGGAGGAGGAAGGCAGAGCGAGGGAGAAACCATGGAGCCGCTGGAGACAGATGATGGGAATTTTACCCGGTAAGCCACAGCCTCATGGCAACACACAGATTAATAGAAATGGGTTAAATTAAGATGTAAGAGTTAGCCAATAAGAAGCTAGAACTAATGAGCCAAGAAGTGATTTAAATAATAAAGTTTCTGTGTGATTATTTCGGGGCTAAGTGGCCAGGAACAAACTAGTGGCCTCCATACAACAGCATTTAAGCAACTATAGGTCACATCTACAACACAAAAGGAATGGTGTTTGTGTGTTTATTTTACAGATTACCTACAAGAACTACTGATGTGGGAGTGTCATATATCAATCTGTTGATTTCATTGGTTAAATTATAATAAACCAGCTGCTTGGCCTCATGGCTTGGAACATAGATGGGAGGAGTAAACAGAATAGAATTCTGGGCGGAAGAGGAAGTGAGGTCAGACTCTGCTCTGCTTCCGGAGAGACCCGACAGCTCTGCTGGAGCACAGACGCCATGCTCAGCTCTCCCGGGTAGACGCGATAGCTCTGCTCTCTGAGGCACACGCGATGAAGATGGATGTAGGCTAGAATCTTCCCGGTAAGCGCACCTTGGGGTGCTTACAAACATTACTAGAAATGGGCTAGTCCAGGTGCGAGAATTAGCCTGTAAGGGCTAGAGTTCAGGGGCCAAGCAGTTCTTTAAATGAATACAGTTTGTGTGTTGTTATTTCGGGCATGAGCTAGCCAAGCAGCCGGGGTGTTGGGGACACAGCCCCGCCGCCGCTCCTATTTCAACAAACTACAATTCAACAGTATGTAGTTGCTCCATGTGTGACTATGGTGCATTATACTGTGTGTCATCATCTGCTCTCTGTTCTTTCAGCGTTCTTCCAACACGCCTACCTATCCCCTCACCATATGTCCACTCCTTTGCTCCACACCCTTACAGTCCATCACCCCTCGGTTTTCCACCTTTCTCTTCAGCCACGTCAGCTAAAGTCCCTACACATACCCTTGTCGTAAACTGTCTCGTCACATCTCCATATCTCAGTGCTGTTGGCAAAGCGGGTTTGGCAATGGCACAGACTCGTTGTAATGAACCATACATACACGGACCCTGAACACAAGCCATGGATTCTATTGCTGCTTTGTCAACTTGTTCTTCCTCTTGCCAGCTAATTTTTCTTCACGCTCCTCAAACTTGGAAACAGACTCCATCTTCCGGCCTCCACCTTTCAATTCTACCTTTGCTTCTTGGCTAACGAGAGTGCTGGGTTTTGGATAGAAATCTCTTCACTTCGCTGCTGACACACAAACAAAGCACTGGCACCTGCCCATGGTTCCCTCCGATTTAGTAAAGGAGGCACCTGGCTTTCCTGCCACCCAAGAGAGTCCTTTCCATCTTTCATTCACACTTCTTCCTTAACAGCTGCACTCCTGCTATCTTCTTCCGCATGGACCTCCACACTGCATCCATTGTCGGACCACACCCCAGTCATCGCTAACGCCGTCTCTTCAAAGACGAACTTCTCGAGAGCTGCAAATGGCCACTGCCTTATTTCTTCACCTACCACCCAGTCTTCGTCTCCTGCACTCTTGGAAATCCCACCAAAATGGCACTCAAGTGACCACACTTTTGAGGTCAGTTCGCTCAATGGACATTTTCCTGTCCTGGTTTTACTAGTGTGTGAATGACGATCCATGCTTTATTCATTTTTTTCTTTTCTAGAAAATGACCTGAGAGAGGCTCGCATTTTGTACCACTGGCGGCACTAGGACTCGCCACGTAGATCTGGTTGGCCTTAAACTTGTGGCAGCCATACTGCTTCTGCCTCCCGAGTGCCAGGATTACAGGGGTCACTACCATTCCTAACTCTAATTCTTTCTTATACAGTTACTTCCCACTGGTTTCTATGACATCACATACCCATTTCTTTATCACTCTGGTCAGCCTCAAGCTGACCAATTCCATATCCTTTGCATCTGACCTTTTTCTGGCTCGTAATTGCCTCACCGTGGCCATGGCTTAAACTTCCAGTTTTAGGATTACCCAAGTACATCATCTCAGGCCTGATACTTCAGAGCTCCTGGATCACATTCAGCGGTCTCCTCAACATCTTTGGGATGAATCCAAGGTATTCTCAACTTTATATGTCCAAAATTCAAACTCACAGCCTCTTCCCCTGACCCCACAGATCCTGTGTGAGGTTTCCTATTTTAGTATATGGTACCTCCTAATCATCACATTCAAAAAGCTAGAAGCCTCTGAACCATCTTCAACACCTCCCGTTCTCTCTGATCCTCCAGCATGACTGAGAAGTCTACCTTCAGAATATTTAGAGTTTGCTAACTGGTCTCCCTCAGTCAATTCTTGTTCTTTAATCTGTAGTCTTTTCAAAATGGTAAATAGGATCACATTAACTCCTTGCTTAACAGCTGGAGATGGTGGGCCACACCTTTAATCCCACCACTTGGAAGGCAGAGGCAGGTGGGTTTGATTTGAGGCCATCCTGATATACACAGCAAGGTCCAGACTAGCCAAAGCTACAAAGTGAGACTTGGGTCTTAGAAAACAGGATCAGGGTGGGAGGGTACCCTGGAGAGATGGCTCAGCAGTTGAGAGCACTGCTCGGGTAGAGGGGCCTACGTTTGATTCCCAGCACCCTCATCTAGTGGCTCCCCACTGTCTGTAACTCCAGCTCATGGGTGTTCCGTCTCTTCTCTGGACTCCTGTACTCACTCAATATACGTGCCCACACCCAGACCCATGCACATATTTAAAAGTAAAAACACCCAAATAAAACTCCCCAGACTAGCAATCTAAAAAACTTTCTATTGTTCTTATCTTCCAGGCTCACAAACTCTTTTGGATCTCAGTTTCCAACTCTTGAATTCCTATGCAGCTCACATTTCTGTCCTCTTTTTCCTGAGGAAAATAGCAAAAAGATCAAATTCAAACAATCTGCCCAAAGAATGCCTGGAATTTAGGCTCTTAGATCCCTTCAGGAAACCAACCCACTGATCTTCAGGCAGAAGTGACAATTGGAGGAGTGACCTAAGAGTTGATTGGAGCTGTCTAGGTGACAAGGACAACAATGGTCATTGCAAGGTCTAATTTTAGACAGGAAAGGGACTCTGACTTTGACACACTGGAAATGGAATAGAAAGCAGAGAAAAACTCTCATCTAAGAAACTGAAGAAGGCACCGGGGAGAAACAGTTCAGTTGGTGAAGTGCTTGCTGCGTATGGTGGTTTGAAAGAAAATGGCCTCAAAGGGAGTGGCACCATTAAGAGGTGTGGCTTTGTTGGAGTAGGTGTGGCCTTGTTGGAGGAAGTGTGTCACTGTGGGGGTGGGCTCTGAGATCTCCTCTGCTCAAGCTACTCCCAGTGTTGCAGACCACTTCCTGATCAAGATGTAGCTCCTTTTTTACTCTAAGCTCCTTCTCCAGCACCATATCTGTCTGCACGCTGCCATGTCCCACCAGAATGCTAATGGACTGAACCTCTGAACTGCAAGCCACCACAACGAATGCTTTCCTTTGTAAGAGTTGCTGTGGTCATGGTGTCTCTTCACAGCAATAGGAACCCTAACTAAGACACAGCTGAAGTATGGAGACCTGAGCTCACTCTCCAGAACCAATGAAAGAAGAATAGTGTGTAATTATACTTGCAATCCTTTGAGGAAGAGGAGCCAGGAAGATGCCTGAGGCTAGGTGGCCACTCAGCCAAGCCTACTTGTCCAGTGCCAAGCCAGTGAGAATGACCTTGTCTCAAACGTTAGGGTAGATAGTATCTGAGAAGTGACAGTTAATGTTGTCTTTTGGTCTTTTCATGTATCCATTCTCATGTGCACATACTCTCACATAGCAGTGCACATGCACACACACTGGTGCATATGCACACACACAGTCACACATACATACACAGGTATATATGCACACATACACCCACAAGCACACAGTGGTGCACATGCACACACACAATCAAGAGAAATGAAAGGAAGTTACCAAAATTCTACAGAATAGGGGAGTGAAACAGGTTATTCTGTTTTTCACTGATTTCTGAGGATTTAGCCATGAGGACGAGTCTTCTCTGTAGAGTAGAGGAGGACAGAGCGGGTGAGGAATAAAGTTCAGGGATGGAGTGAGGCAGAAAATCTGGATCACTCTGTCAAGACTACTGATCCTGTAGTGGTGACTGCTGGAAGGAACACGGGTCACAGGATATTCCTGCTTGGGGTTCTGTTTTGAAAGAAGGCCATGCACACAGCACTCCATGGGCTTAGTGGCTTAGTGGACACAGCAGAGAGGAATTCTACAAGGCAGCTATCTGGGGCACTGCAGGCAGACCTGAGCTTATCAACGGGGGGCATGGAAGAGCTACACAGAGAGAACTCGGTAGTTAAAAACTGACACACTGGATGTGGTAGAATTTGAACAAAGACAACGGAAGACTTAAAAGAGGTGGTATGCAGAGCAATCGGGACACTAGGAGTTAGGGGTCAGTGAGAGAAAGAGGAAGACGGGGAAGGATGAAACAGCCAGAAAGCAAAGAAGACTTAAGAAAATACTGATGTATTTTAAGGTCTTATAGTTTGTGGTGATCAGTTAAAGAGATTAGTGATGTCATGCATTCTTGGTGGTGGCGGGGGCATGCCTGTTATTTTATCATTATCTGTATCGGTACTTAAATTAGGATGCTTTTAAGAAGGCTTTCACATCAGGAGGCAGCTCCACTTGCTGTGCCTTGCGGAATTAGTTCAACATCAAAGCTCCAATTTTGAAAGAAAGCACTCCAGTTAAAGAACATATAAATGCCATGCCTGGATAGTAATCCTGGTAGCTCCCCTCTGCTCCCTCTGATTTCAAGGACATGGAGGACGTTTGCGTCACTGCGGCCTCAGCTGGTTGGTTCTCTGATGATGTGCCATCTTTGCATCTTTGATCTTCATGGCTTAAATATCTAAGAGGACAAAATATTAATAAGAAGAAGAATATCTGCATACTATCTCAAGCCCCATAGCTGTAACTAACACATATTCTTTGGTTTAACAGATGACATGGTTAACACTATAATTTAAGATTAATATTTACTCTGTGTTTTATAACAGCATCACATCTATTCTTTTAAGCAGTGTTTTGCTAGATATTTGCAAAGCAAAACAACCATTTACATAAAAATAATGCTAAATGGGTCTAACAGGTTTCAGCATAAAATAATAAATAGTATGTACTATTATTGGCAGTTTAAAGCTTGACATAAGTTTTTGAAGAGGAAGGAATACCACCTATTAGGTTAGTGGCATAAAAATTCCATACTCCTATACTGCCTTTCTTCATGAAGCCAACAACAAACAGCCCATCCTTATTGATTACACATGTTGGGGAAGACTTTATAAGAGAATCCAAAGTCAGTGACTTCAATTGACTTAGGCAGTGGGCAAACTTGTAAGACAGAGGAAGTGTGGGGTTTTGTAAAGCCTTAAATGTATTTCTCAGGTCTGGGAGACATGGGTCTACTGCTATATTAAACAAAAATAATAACATGAAAAAGAAAGTGAAAGTCAAGAGCACACAACACAAGTTCTGGGAACTTATTTTTGGGTGTGTTGTTAGGTATTTTTATGGCCTTTCCCTCTGAGCACGTTCTGATTCCCCATTTTGTTATAAATGTCTTGAAATGTTGCCTCTTCGTTGGAAGGTCTACCTGTAGCCTTTAGTCTGTTATTTATGAACTTTGGACAGCAATACTTGGTCACTTTATATAGTGGACTTGGACTTTCACACTTTAAAATAATGTAAGAAACCCAGTACTTAGCTTCAATAGAATTGACCTATCTTGCCCTTTATGGTTAGTTTTGAAGTCTTAGGACATCTAACCTTACCCAAGGTGATGATGAAACTCTTACGTGTTTTCCTAATGGTTTTAAAGCTTTGCCTTTCACAGTCCTTTAATACATGATTTCGTGTGTTAGTCGTAGTCTTGCCTCAATTCATGAGAAAACAGTACAAGTTGCAGGCTCTGATCCGACCCACAGGCCTTGTCTTAGAACTACAGAACCATCAGAGCACCGTTAGTTACAGCTGTCAGAGCGCCGTTAGCACCTCTGTCCTTCCCCTCACAAGACGGTTTTTGGATTTTCTTTTCAGAAGGGTTTATTTAGTGGATATTTCTAATTGTTTGGGGGATTTTCTTGTTACCCGGTTACCAACATACAATGTAATTAGTACATTATGTCCACTATGACTTTCTATGCTCACTTTGTAATTGTTCCACATCATGTGGTAGAGAACTTGTATGCTGCAGTTGTTGGGGGCAACAACTAACCCTTTGCGTGTCTCTAGCTACTTTAAAACCAGGGTGATAATTTGGTTGTTTCTATCTTCCATTGCAGCACTGGGATGACAGGCCCACAACACTGTGTCTGGCTGTCAGGTGAATGCCTTACTCATAAAGTTAACGCTTATTTATCTTTCCTTTTGCTTTTAGCGACTTCTCGTCTAGCAGGTAATACCTTCTTTTGTCGTTGATGCTACAATAATGTCTCTGTCTCACATGGTTTCCACCCTTCTCTTTTTGGTCTAATGGGAGGTTCTTATACTTTTCAGGATGTTTCCATAACAGACATTTTAGCTGTATCCAGTTTGACAATTCAAAATTATTTTAAACTACTTTGAACTAATTTCCCTTCAGATTGCACCTTTTTACTAAGAACTCAGTCATTTTTATTTATTGTTATTATAAACATACTTTAGATTTATTGAGAACATTTCATTTTGTTAACCATGCATCCCCCTTCATCTCCTACTTCCTATTTTGACTATATTTCTGATATTATGTTTTCATTTTATTTATTTATTTAAATCCACCTGCCTCTGCCCCCTGAATACTGGGATTAAAGGTGTGCACCACCATGCCAGGTTTGATGCTCTAGTTTTTAATTGTCAAGAGCTATTTCTTTTTCGATGAATGTTAGGATTTTTAACTTCTAAAATTGATTCATTATTCTTTTCTTGTGAGAGCTCTAAGATTGTTGGTGAACGTTTATGTTTGTGTTGTCTGTTCCTTCCACACTTATGAGAATTTTTTTATATTTCACTCGTGTTATAAAACCTTCCTCATGGCCAAGCACTGCTCATCTTCAATAATGTGATTATTCAGCAGTGGGCTGGGCCTGAAAGATCGCCCGAGCATAAGATCAGGGTTAGAGCAACACAAGAAGGTATTACCTGGGTCAGTCCAAGTTTTCTGAAATCCAGAACCCTCAACAAATTTCCACGTGACATTTTGAAACTAACTTTTAGGGTAGAGGATGAGATAGTGGATTACGTCATGGCATTTTCAAACACGTGTATCATTATAGCTTGTTCTTATTTCCCCCACTGTCCTCCCCACTCATGACATTTTAAGGTTGCTTGTTTGTTGAGTTTCCGTCTCATGTAACCTAGACTGTACTTAAAGTCAATGTTTGGCCAAAAATAATCTTGAAGTTCTGATCCTTCTGCCTCCAGAGTATTGGTCATGTACCATCACGTCAGGTTAACGTTAGATCAGGTTTCCATGCATGATCGCTAAGCAGACGCGCTGTCAGCTGAGCTAGATCCCACCATGGCTTCCTAGGAGTTGTGTATTGTTGAAATTTTACTCTAGAAATAAATGAACAAACCTCATTTTACTGTGTCTTATTTTACCTTTGTCTTGGCTTGCGTTTCTTCTTGTCTGTATCTGGTTTTCGAACTGCCAGGTCAATGGGTATAAATGTCTCCATCTAATTTTCTAAGTGAAACTACGAAATAACTGGCTCTGAAAAGCATAATCACATTGTATTTTTAATATGAGGAAGGTTGAGAACTACTAGTGTTGATATTTAAACCTGCCGCTATTGTTGCCAGCTTCTCAGAAGGTTTAGCATAATATTCCAAACAATGCAAGCATTTCTTGAATACAGCATAGCGTCCAGATGTGTGCTAAGCTAGGTGCCCTTTGTGATCAATCTCCAGATGCCACTTCCCTGTCCTTAGGCTGGTGGGTCTATTTACAACCCAACTTCAGTTTCCATTCTGTCCAGGCTAACAGCTACAAGTCTTTCTGAAGGTCATCAAAAAGACATTATGAAAGTCAACACAACAGTAGCTGGAGCCACTGAAACAACTTCAGAATTTGCTAAAGACAAAAAGGTCATGATACTACCATCCGTCCACAGAGAGTAGGAAAAAACAAGGGGTGGGGGGCGGTGAATCATGCAAAAGGAAATATTGTGCTGAATGTGCATGCAGCTTAGTGGAAGAAGACATGCTTAGCTTGTGTAACACACACACACACACACACACACACACACACGAGGTGAAGGGAGGGGCATGATCTAGCAAGTAATGATGTACGAGAGTATTCTGTAACTAAAGTCAAGAATTTAAGCCTAGAAAGTAATGTAAGATTGAAAGGCCTTAGCTAACAAGTTGCGTTGTGGATAAATAAAGGAAAGCAAGAGTAGTCCTCGCTGGAGATGCTAAGGTTGGGTGTAAAGCTGACATCGGTTGTGCCGGTCCATGCAGTGACCAGACCCCAGAGCACAAGTTCAGTTCAAAATTCAGCACAGAGGGGGCCATCCTCTACAGCCGAGGACTGAAGGAGTCAATGAGATGCAGAGATGGGGCTGAGGGACACCTCAGAATAGATAAAGAATCACGCCATGAGAGACAGGGCTGGGTTAAGATCATCCCTGAAATAAAGTCTTTCTGCACGTGACAGCAGGAGTCGGTAAGTTTTCCAGAAATAAACCAGGTAAATGTTTTCAGCTTTGTGGGCAAAAAGACATATTATTTAAGTGCTCACAAAAGAAAAAAGAAGCTTTTATAAGTTTCTTATTGATAAAAATGTAACAAATTATAATTGAGTACAGTTTTTTTTTTTTTGAAACACGGTCTCCCTACGTAGTCCTAGCTATCCTTGAAGTCAAAGAAATCCACCTGTCTCTGCCTCCTGCATGCTGGGATTAATGACATGAGCCACCACCCCCAGCTTCTGTTTTCATATTTTTAATATAGTCCTGATAATCTAAAGGGAATAGCATTTCATTTCATTGGGATTCAAAATTAGTCACCAAATGGCTGCAAAATATTCAGTGTCACCTTGTAAAGAGTCACACAAATGCAGGCGCAGGCCAGAGCCTGCCTGTGTGCTATCCACACAGGTGCAGGGCCTGTGGGCTATCCACGCAGGTGCAGGGACTGTATGCTATCCACACAGGTGCAGGGACTGTGGGCTATCCACACAGGTGCAGGGCCTGTGGGCTATCCACACAGGTGCAGGGCCTGTGGGCTATCCACACAGGTGCAGGGCCTGTGGGCTATCCACGCAGGTGCAGGGACTGTATGCTATCCACGCAGGTGCAGGGACTGTATGCTATCCACGCAGGTGCAGGGACTGTGTGCTATCCACACAGGTGCAGGGCCTGTGGGCTATCAACACAGGTGCAGGGACTGTGTGCTATCCACACAGGTGAAGGGACTATGTGCTATCCAGGCAGGTGCAGGGCCTGTGGGCTACCCAGGCAGGTGCAGGGACTGTGTGCTATCCACACAGGTGAAAGGACTGTGTGCTATCCACACATGTGCAGGGCCTGTGGGATATCCACGCAGGTGCAGGGCCTCTGGGCTATCCATGCAGGTGCAGGGCCTATGTGCCATCCACGCAGGTGCAGGGCCTGTGTTCCATCCAGGCAGGTGCAGGGACTGTGTGCCATCCAGGCAGGTGCAGGGACTGTGGGCTATCCACACAGGTGCAAGGCCTGTGGGCTATCCAGGCAGGTGCAGAGCCTGTGAGCTGTCAATGCAGGTGTAGGGCCTGTGGGCACCATTTTCAACCCCTTCAAGAGAGCAGTGTGCTACTCTAACTGCTTTGACTTTGGAATGACATTTATTTATGCTCTCATCAAAATCACTAAATATTTAATAAGCAAAAGAAAAAATGTTGCTTAATCTTGGTATTAATTAAAATGTAAAATTATATTTTCCCCTGCTTTTGATCAGGCAAGTATAAAAGTCATCACAGAAGCCTCATGCATCTCCATGGCAACAATAAATGTCAGAACATATCTTCAGGGAAAAACAACTTAGGAATTTTATACGAAGCCAAATTTTCATTTAAGCAATATTGTAACATTTTCAAACAAGTAAAACTTGGGAATGATATCACCTACAAGCTTTTCTTGTAAAATATATGTAATGTATGTTATATATCTGATAATAATTCTCATCAACACAGATCAGAAGGGGGAAAACTTGGAAATGGAGAAAGTAATAGAGTATTAAATATATTAAATTGAGTAAACCAGCTCTTAGCCTAGGACTGTAGAGCTGAATCTTAGTTCTATGCCTCTCTTTCTGTAGGGGGAGCCCAGCCAATCACCTTGCTTGTAGATGGCGGAGTGCACCTGATTCCTCGTGGCTGGGAAGTCAGAGCAGGTAGAACAGAGGTTCCCATGGAGAACAGGAAAACAGAAGGGAAGGCGGGGAGCACACCTGCAATATTTATAAGTAAATAATATCCTCAGGGGACCCCGCCCTACAAGCAAGGTGATTGGCTGGGCTCCCTCTACATCTCCCCCTTTTGTCTAAATAAGATAGAGCCAAACCAAATACAACTATATACAATATATTTCTACAGAAAAAATCTAAATACTAGTATAGAAAGTACAGTATAAACATTAATAAAATAATAAGAAAGGGAGAAAGGAAGGTAGAGGAAATGGAAGACAGATAAGTGAAACATAATGTTATCTTTCATATGTAGCGGTCAATAAACACCATCAAAAGTTCATCAATATAGTAAGTTAAAATGCATTAAGAGGCTAAGTATATTGTTTAATAGTAGAGTAGGACACACAGGCCCTAGCTTCAATTCCCAGACTACACATGAAATTGCACATGTATAAGGTATTATGCAATCCATCCATCCATCCATCCATCCATCCATTCATCCATCCATCCATCCAATCTCAAATGCATAGATCACGAAAGAAAGGTTGAACTATAATAAATTGAAATAAACTATACATGAAGTAAAACTGAACTAAGCAGATGGATCCCTGGAGCCCACTGACAGCTTGCCTTGCGTTCTGTAAGCTTCCAGGCCAATGAGAAGGCGTGTCTTAAAGAAAAGGCAGAAAGGGGAATAAGTGGTTAGTCCTCTGACCGTCACAGGATGTACACACACGTGGACTACCCCGCCCCTCCTCCCTGCTCCACCAACATGACAAGATAGACACACAAGTGAGATGCAGTTGGGCATGATGGTGCAAGCTTGTAATCTGTGCACTCGGGCAGGTGAGGGGGAAGAATGGGAGTCAGAGATCAATGTCGGTTATATAGCAAGAATCAGGGAGGTGGAAGAAGAAATATGTAATTAACATACAAAATAATAATAATAATAATAGTATAGCTGTCAGGAAGGAAATGATCCGAACTAAAGTGTTTTTAAGATCTTTGCATTATCTAGAGGAAAATCAAGAAAATCGGTTGGTAGCAAGGGTGTTTATCTAGCTCATGAAACGAGTATATGGAAAGGGAGGAATGGAGGAAGGGGTTGGGGGGAGGGAGTAGGGTGCAGTTGTGCTATGCTAGAAACCTATAATCCCAGCACTTGAGAATCAGGCAAAAAAAATCCAGAACATTCCTAAAAGCAACGCCACATGCCAAACACTGAGCGGCCTACCGACAACGGCTGCCATTGTTGGGTGTACAGAGGATTATTTCATTTATTTGTTACCTTTGTCACCCCACTATTAGTGTGTCACCGGCTATTGACCCAGAATTCAGTGTATTAGGTAGATAGTGGCAGGAATCTAAAGAACCCGGCGTTTTCCAGAGGGTCACAAGTAAATACAAGGATACTTAGAGTTGAGCATCCTGGGTTTGAGAAAGGCTATCTCTGGGGTCTGGTGCTTTTAGGGACTGTGTGTTATGTGTGCATATAAACCCTGTCATAGTTAGCTTCAGTTGTGAATTTGACACACAGGGAAGAGGGATCTCGGATGAGGAACTGCTCCCATAGGACTGTCCTGTGGAGCTATGTATGGGGCATTTCCTTGACTGCTAACTGATGCAGGACAGCCCTAATAGCATGTAGGAAGTCTCCTCTGTGAGCAGAGTCATCCTCAGGCAGGTGGGCCAGGGCTGTGTAAGAGGGGAGGATGAATAAGCCTCGAGGGGCAAGCCAGGGTTCCTCCATAACTGCTTCAGCTCCTGCCTGCAGGTTCCTGCCCTGGTGTCTCCCCACTAGGCACTATGATATGTGAGCCAAGCAAACCCTTTCCTTCCCCAAGATACTTTTGGTAGATGCTGTACCACAGTATCAGAGATACAAATGAGCCGGTACAGGATGACGTCAAACAGCGGTAAACCTACGTGAAGAGCACAAACACCACTTACTTAGGACTGGAAAAAACAAACTTTAAAATCTGTCTGGAAATGGTTCACTTACGGCTTGGTTGGTCAGGAGCAACTAGGAAATGTTGCTCTGAGGAGGACGGCACACCTGTGAGAATATTCCCAAGGGGCCCGGAAGCAAGCAGAGGCCTAGGTCAGATGCCCGTTTATCTCGTGTGCTGTGGCAGTCAAGGCCTCCTCCTCTCCCTCCTTCTCCTGCCTCAGCGCCGCACACCCCAGGGGCACCCAGGGCCAGAGGTCAGAGCCTACAGCGGCCCCATCTAACGGTCAAGTGCCTCGTGCCTCAGCAAGCCAAGGGAGCCAAGGCCTGAAGAACCACAGGCCTGGAGGCAGCTCACACAATGGTTGCTAGGGGCCGGATCTGGTGCGAACTTGCAACCCTGTGCGTACCGGAAGTGCCCAAACCCGCCCCAGTAGACTGCTCTTATTGCAGATCAGAGCCTCTCTCCTCCCCCCTCCCGCCACTGCCTCCGCATATTCCCTCTCCCCCGCACACGCGCGTCACCTCCACAGCCTTGCCTGACACCTCCCTGTTGGAGAAGGTAACTATGGCTGTGATAGCAGAATCTGAGAGTTTGAAAGTGAGGACCTTCCAATTTTTGATTTTTCACAGCCTGTGAACACGACTTAGTGTTTAAAAACCTGATATTGCCAAGCCTGGTGTCTACACCTGTAAATCCACAAGACTCGAGAGGGGGTCACAAATGTGAACGCCAGCCTGGGGTACATTAGCGAGATC
This sequence comes from Alexandromys fortis, assembly GCF_014885135.2. NCBI lineage: Eukaryota > Metazoa > Chordata > Mammalia > Rodentia > Cricetidae > Alexandromys > Alexandromys fortis. Next base: position 8,976,625 of record NW_026067925.1, on the reverse strand, counting down.
CTATCTCAAACGAAACAAGAACAGCCTCAAGATTAATAAAAGGCAATGCACACACAATGAAGTGGATCCAAGAGGTACAGGAATTCCAAGGTAAGAAGATCACGTACATGTGAGGACACTCATGTACATGTCATATACAGTTTTACTGTGTGTCCTATATTCCACTCAGCCAGCTGTTTGTTGAGAACTTACTCTGTGCCAGGCATGGCAGTAGACACTCAAAGCCCATGGGTCCCTTTCTTCATATTTGTTGGTAGGAACGACAGAGAAACAATGAAGAGATGTGCTGGGGTCTATAAGATGGATGGCTAATTGGGGGGAAATAATCATCTTCTAATTTTTAATACTTAAGTGACCGAGGACATGAGAATTACAGTCTGTGACAATAACACTGGTTGCGAGTTTTGAATCTTTGGGAAGGTATTTGGGAAGAGGGCTTAGGAACTGGAGGTAAGGGAACATCACTTTCAAAGGGAAAATTATTTTTCAAATATTGTGTCAATAATCATGTCTGGTTTAATAGAGCTAGCCAGAAAGCTGAGCCCGATTTTAATAAAAACACAAGTCAACAGATTATATCTTAGCAAGAGAAGATAAACAAAAGAGACAGCAATGAAGAGTTTCTCTGGGGCCAGGTCTCCATTGTCTCAGCAAATCAGACTTCAATTTGCTTAAGCCAGAATCCTGGGATTCCGCCTCAACCCTTGCCTCTCCTTCACCTCCTAGTCCAGTTCCAACTGGGATAACCCATGGGTTTTGTGCACAAGCTGGATGCCTAGCTGCCCCCACTTTTCTCTGTCTTCACTCTCTGCTGTAGGCAAACCTCTGGGTTTTGAAATGAGATACAGGACTTCTGGGGATGAGGTGCAGAATTTTGGAATCAAGAGTAGTGATGCTTTCAAAGATCCCTGTTATGGGCTTAGATATTCCTATGTACCCTTGACTAATGGTACTGTTTACTGTTGCTAATCCTCCTGACTAAATCTCCCTTCATCTGCTTTACAAGAGAAAGAAGAGCCCTCAGTCATTCAGACCTCTATCCCGAAGTTGTGGACAAGTGCTAAAATCTCTACAGACTGTATTAGTGGCTGTCAGCCTGACACAATCTAAAGTCAACTGGGAAGACAGAAGCTCAAGAATTGCCTCCACCAGAATGACCTGTGAAAATGTCTGGGAGAGATTGTTTTAATTGATGGTTGATGTGGGAGGGGCCAGTCCACTGTGGGTGGCAGGCAAGTAGGTCCAAAAAACTAACCAGGACACAAAACAATGAAAGTTTTCAGTTGCTCCTCATACATGGTCCCAGCTAAAGGCAAACAAGACAAACAGCTCTGGCCTCTTGTTTCAGTGCTTGTATAGTGGCTAATTCCCTGCTTGGGGTATAGTTAGAGCTATTTCCTTACATTTATAGCCTTGGACAAGGGCAATTTCCCTGTCTCAGATGGCCCAGAATCACAGTGCTAATGTACTCTAGCGTGTACCTAAATGCAAGAATTTGTTATGGTGTGCTTGTGGTCCTGGGCACGCTCAAGTGTGCGTGCCAGCACTGTTGGTAGTGAGTTCAAAGTTAATACATCAGACACACAAGTGAAGTGTATTTAAACAGCAACACACATTTTAAAAGCGTGTATTGATTAGTTCATTCAAATGTGTTGACCACAGCACACGGGAACAGAGCAGTGTGTGCTCTGGCTTTATAGAATATTGACTTACACGAACAGCATGAACCGACTGTCTACAGAGCCAAACATGTGGGATGGAGTTTTCTTTGCTCTCTGAAAATGTTAGGACCTGAAGGGTTATTAGTTAACCTTCCCCAACCCTCCACTCTTAAAACACTGCCCGAAGACCTAGCAGAATTACCACAGGGTAGAATATCAAAATATTTTACAATAAAACACGAGTTGGGCTTCTCATATGGCTCAGGGGCTCAAAGACGCAGGACGACAAAACTTTATTTTTTCTGTTGTATTTTCATTAACGTAGTTTTCATCTCCTTTATCTAAAAAATGAAAAATAAGAGAATTGTTGCTGAGCCCTTCCTCATTCTATCAGTAATTCAGAAAAATCACATTCGTCAATAGAGACAGGAACTACTTGAAAAAACACACTATTTACATAGCAAAATTGATCTCTAAATCAATATTGTTTTATTTACTAAAAACCCTATTATATTTATGTCATTTTGACCTACTATATACTAATAATAAGTGTGATGACAGCTCAAGTTTATTAGCTTTTAGTATTTGGGTAATTTGTACATGCTGTTGATACAGAGATGCATATGAGGTCAACCAAAAAAAGCATGAATAAATCAAGATGAAATTCTCAGTGACAAGGTATTGAGTTGAAAGAAAGGAAATGATATAAGCTTCCCATTGTTCAAGAAGGGCTTGTTCCCTGAATTTTGAAATTAATAGTATAGTAGCAGTATTATGTGAAGGTGAAGCCTGGATTGCTTTGGAAACCCCAAGATGCTGGGGATACCAGAGCTGTGGGATACCTGCCAAGGAGAGCTGCTAACAGGGAGTGGACAGGAGAAAGAAGTATGTTGCAGTCAACAAAGCTGAAAGGAGTTGGCGATCTGAAGAGCATTTTGACAACAGATATGGAGATTCAGAGTTGGAGGTTTGCCTGACTGGCTTTCTTGTCTTGTTTTGGTCCAGTATTTTCTCACTATTCTCCCTTTCCTCCATTTTGGAATGGTAATGTATACCCTGTGTCATTATATTTTGGAAGTATTTGATATGCTTTTTAATTTTGATTTTTATAGGGGATTACAGTTAAGGAATTGCATGAATCTCAAAAGACACTTTGAATTTTAGACTTTTAAGTAAGTTTAAGACTGCTATAGACTATGGGGATTTTTGAAGTTGGACTGAATGCATTTTTGCATTATGATACGGCTAAAAAGTCTATTTGGGAGGCAAGGGGTAGAATGTGGTAATTTGAATGTAATTAGCCTCCAAAAGCTCATTGGGATGGCACTGTTAGGAGGTATGGCTTTGTTGGAGTAGGTGTGGCCTTGTTGGAGGAAGTGTGTCACTGTGGAGGTGGGCTTTGAGGTCTCCTATGCTCAAGGTATACTCAGTGTAAACATAGTTCACTTCCTGTTGTCTTTTGGATCAAGATGGAGAATTCTCAGCTCCTTCTCTAGCACCGTGTCTGTCTGCATGCCACCCACTATGATGATAACAGACTAAACCTCTGAGCTGTAAGCTATCCCCTTGTCATGGTCATGGCATCTCTTCACAGCAGTAGAAATGCTTAGTCACATGTCATGGGTCTGTGAGGCAAGGAGGCACATGATGCAACTGACATTTCAGGTAAAGCAAGCATCCTAGGGTTGAATGGATCAAACGGAAGGAGGGACAAGGTAGATGCAGAGGGAAAGTCATCAGCAAACCATCCATTGCCCTCTCCTCCCCTACCACTTTCCTCTCCTCTAATAATTCTACTTTCAAGCCATCTTTTTATCTCAAATAAGGCAAAGATGTGTGACAATTGTCTTGCTGAATCTGGCTTATTTTGCCTGGCTTGACATCTTTCTTTCATCCAATTCCCTGCCAACGTTATGATTCCTTTTGTTTGTATGTTTGTGTTTAGAGAAGTTGTTGTTTGCTTGGGTTTTAAAGGCTGAGTTTCAGTCTGCAGTTTGTCAGAAATTTAATATGCAGCCCAGGCTACTCTTGAACTCATGACCCTCTGTTTTAGTGTGCTAAGCACTGAGATTATAGCTGTGTTCCACCATATTCAGTCTTGAATTTATTTTTCTTTATAGCTAAATGGTACTCTGTGTGTGTGCAAGTATGCATTTATATGCATGAGCATATAGGTGCTCATGGGGGTCAAGAAGAAGGGAGTCAGACACCCTGAAGATGGAGTTACACTGAATTGTGGTCCTGGGACTAAACGTATATATGTGTTTATGTGTATGTGTGTGTGCATGTATGTATGAGTATGTATGTGTGTGTATTTATGTGTGTGGTGTGTATATGTGTGTGTTTATGTATGTGTATGTGTGTGTGTCGTGTGTATATGTGTGTATTTATGTATATGTATGTGGGTGGTGTATGTATGTGTGTATGTGTGTGTGTCGTGTGTATATGTGTGTATTTATGTGTGTGGTGTGTGTATGTGTATATATGTGTGTTTATGTGTGTGTTTATGTGTGTGTGTATTTATGTGTGTGGTGTGTGTATGTGTGTGTTTATGTGTGTATGTGTGTTTATGTGTGTATGTGTGTGGTGTGTGTATGTGTGTGTTTATGTGTGTGTATGTGTATTTATGTGTGTGGTGTGTGTATGTGTGTGTTTATGTGTGTATATATGTGTGTTTATGTGTGTATATATGTGTGTTTATGTGTGTGTTTATGTGTGTGTGTATGTGTGCGTATATGTGTGTGTGGTGTGTTTATATGTGTGTGTGTGTATGTGTGTGTTTGTTAGATCTTTTAGGATGAGCACCTCTCTCCCAGTCAGCACTTTAGTCAAACCACGAAATAGAAGCGTTATCAAATGCTCAAGTAGAAAAGTCCTAGATTACACTCTGCAACTTTAAACATGTCTTTCAATATTTTCACTCTGTAATTTTATAGCCGAACAAAATCTGAGCTATCAAGTGGTTCCTCCTTCCATGTTCAGTCTGATAGAGCGTTCACATTGCTATAGGCATCATTCCTACCCTCTGCCAACAATAGTTATACTATCTTAAAGGAAAGTTAATCGCCATTAAAAATTATTTCTCCAGGGCTGGAGAATATAGAACTCAATGGGTACCCAGTGTGATCATCAGAGAGAGAGAGAGAGAGAGAGAGAGAGAGAGAGAGAGAGAGAGAGAGAGGGAGGAAGGAGGAGGAGGAGGAGGAGGAGGGGGGAGAGAGAGAGAGAGAGAGAGAGAGAGAGAGAGAGAGAGAGGAGGAGGAGGAGGAGGAAAAAGGGAAGGGAGGGAGGATGGGATGCATAAATATATAAGAAAATTATTTCTCTTATGGAAATAATCTTCAAAACATGAGGCTAAAAGTTAAAAGTATTGTTCTGCTCCTTTGCACGTTAGCTGCTGGCTCCTTGCCACTTTAAAGCACGATTATGAACTAAAATGTAGGTATTTTAGGTTATCTCAATGCACACATGGCCGAAACCCTGACAGGTACCCAGACATTTCTAATTGACTAATCCATTTGTGGTTAATTCTAATTTGAATTTCAAAATGTGACTGATGGCTGAACTTGGAATATGTTTTTAAATCTTAATTGCTTAAATGCAAATGTGGAATGCGTTCACAGACAGTATTCATGAGCAATGGGTCTGAGTGTGTAGGAGCGCATTGCCCTGAAGTCTGGCATCTCAAATGAACACAATGCTGTGCTCAGGCAGCCAGCTTCTTTTCCAGCCTTTGCTTCAGGCTCGTGGGGACTCCTGTCTATAACCCTTAGCTCAGCCCCTCATAGTCACTGATCTCTCAACTGGAAGGTATCACCCAAAGAGAAAGTTCAATGATTTCCAGAAAATGACTGGATCCTTTAATTCTGTGATTTAAAAAAAAAAATGACCACTTGGGCATTTGTTTTCTTGTTTCCTTTCTTCCCCCTTCCTTTCTTTTGACAGGCTCACTAGTCTATAGAATATCTGGCATAAGTAATTTAAAAAACTCAGATTTTTAAAAGCAGTTTGATATGGAAGAAATCTGGTAGCACTTTTGAGTATAACATCATAAAAAGATAATCGGTACAGCGTTGCATCAGGTTGACAGGGGCTCTCACTGTATTCTTATGGACACAATGGTGAAGGCCATGCTTAGGAAGCCAAAACCAAAGTACCTGAAGTGTTAGAGCTCTCCGTTGTCCCTTGGTTTGTGGCCACATTGCTCCAGTCCCTGTGGTAACATCACACCTCACCCTTTCTCTGTTAAATTTCCTGCCTCTCTCTCTCACGAGAACACGAATACATTTAAGGCTCGCTAGCTGTTATGGTTTGAATATGGTGTGTGGATTCAGCTTTATCTGTTGCAGCCATCTTGAGCCATGACTGTCCCTGAGTGACTCTGGTCTGTTTCCTCCCCCCCGGTTTCCCAGCGTGCTAAAGACAAGCAAAACCACACGGGATAATATGCTCGAAGCCTGTAATATAACCCTAACATAAGCCAACTACACGCTAGCTTCGTAGAATCACGTTTCTCTCCATGACCGCTTTATAAGCACCTGTCTTCTGGCTCAAACTGTGGATCCATTTCGTCTTTACGGAGCTTTGTCAGGAGGCCCTCAGTATCTTCACCCTAGGCGATCCTGGGTCTGTCCTCCCTGTCTTTGGTCTCACAGAATATAAGGGCCAGTGCTTTTGTAAAAAATTATTTTTAAGTTCTCAAATTTTCAGTATAACATTTAAGATGATACACACGCACATGTAAATAAAAAACCAAATACGACTGCCATCGTTCTACGGCACTGTTCTACTGACAGTGGAATATGAGTTTTAAGCTGAAATGCACATCCCTGAGCCCCACAGCATCCCACTTTCTAAAACCGAAGAGGAAATGCAATGCTGCAAAGTCAGGAAGGGGCTTGCTGTGCAGCGCAGCCTCACTAGAAAGCCAAGCAATTCACTGCATTCTGGGCCATAATCATTTTCTGCTTCAGGCAAATTGAAGACCTCTTTCCCTGTCCCCATAGACCCACTCAGGCTGCCCCTGTTGTGACATCATGGAGCCTGCAGCAGCTCAGATAGATGAGGATGTAGAGAAAGGTTGCATCTTAGAAGTACCATGGGCAGGGTCAGGAAAGAAAGGGCCCTAGGATCTGGATGTATTGAGAAGAGGTTTCTGGGCTGCACAATTGAACTTAGGCAGTGAAAAGCAATACAATGAAATTCTATTCAGCTGTAAAGAAAAAGGAAATCAGCAGGCGAATGCATGGAGCTAGTAAGTATTGTACTGAGTCAACCCAGTCTCAGAAAGCCAAATGCCACACGCTCCTCCTATAGATGGATCCTAGTGCTGGATTTTCAGATCTTGAGTGTGGAGCCTGAAGTAGCTACAAAAGCAGGGATGTAGAAAGAGACGGTAGGAGGAGGAGAAGAGAAGGAACTCTGTTGAGGGGGATACTAGGACACAGGTCCTAAGAAGGGGGAAGTAGGAAGGGGAGGGGCCTTAACTGAGGACGGAAGAGGGGGAGTAGGCTGCACTGGGTGATGAGGCTCTACTGCAAGAGCCATAGACCAACAAAAACTCCAGTGCCGGACATGGGACACCTTCCCTTGGGTTGTTAGTCAGAGGCTGAGTGACACCCCCTCCCCAGACAATAGAGATTATTGCTGGTGTCCTTGGTGGCCTCCGAGAACTTGAAGGTACAAATCTACTGCTGAAGACGCCACATGTTTCAGACACAGGACTTGCAGACTGACACAAAAATCTCCTACCTGGGGGTAAGAGTGCTGTGTGAGCTGCCAAGGGAGAAAAGCAATCAGTAGTCCCACCCGGATGTAAAGTTCATGGGTCACAACGATGACCATGACATCCAGGACATCCCAAGAGGTCTAATAGTGGCTCTTGTGTTTGGGAATGGCCAACAGCTGTCTAACCAAACTTGCACAGCGTACTTGCTCTAAAGGGTTTCTCCTGGGGGTCTGGCGGGGGGTGGGGAAGAGGAGAGGGGGATAGAGAGAGGGGGGAGGAGAGAGGGGAGGAAAGGGAGAAAGGGAGAGAGTAGATTAAGATGTAAGTAGAATCTTAAATTAGCAAAATAAAAGAGCTAAAAGAAATCAAGCAGAATATCGTAGAACTTTAATCCGTGTGAGAGGCACTGAAGATCAAAATTACATTACAGAGCAAAGGTGTGGTGGTCTCAGCAAACAGCCTCTGAGAGGAAACGGGAAAAAGGAGAAGGAATGGGGTAGAAGGCAGGTCAAAGAAGAGAGGGCAACCCTCTTTCTGCTCCCAGAGAATGACCGGGCAGGATGAAGTGCTCGGCAGGGTCTACTTCAAGGAAACGAGACCCACATATCACTTAGGGGCAAGTTTAGAGCTGATCATGTGACTTCCTTCAAATCCCACTGCACTGTCTTTGCACTGCGACAACTGTTCTGCTGTCTGCCGTCCGCTAAGAGCACCAGGCTCACAGCGACAAGGTCCAGTGTCACACAGAGTTGTTTGTTCGCTGTCACGTGACTTCAGAAGTCAACCTCTGGGCCTCCACTTTTATATCATCTTAAAGGGTGACCAGAATTAGAACATAATTCTGACACATGACCTGACTTCAGTCTTTGTATCTCTACGTGGCTCTCAAAATTTAAAGACAAAAAGTGTGTCTATTTCCTGTACATCTCTTCTAGTACCCAGCAATTGTAGACACAGGAAATATTTATCAGGGACATTTCATCTAAAATAAAATATAGGCTGATAACCTAAATATACTCAGATATTTTCCCGAGGGACAATGAGCACCACACAACTGGAAGGGCAGAGGTGGGCAGAGACAAAATTCACTTATTATTGCTATTTGTTTTGATATCAATATATAAAAAGATAATGAATGCTGAGCCTTTTTTTAATATAGGTAGTACATTTTGATGATTTCTTCCCATTCTATATCACAATGGAGACACTTGGTCAGTAATTTGCCATCTTAAACTGTGATGCAAAATGGTGATTCATAACGGTATTTTTCACAAGGAAGAAACTGATTCGATGTGGCAGAAGACAATGCCAGCAATTAACCCAAAAGCCCACACCAATAGTCCCTAAGCGTTTAAGATGACTGTAATCGGTAGAAATGTGCAATAATTAGGATTCACAAACATGTTGATTCAGGAAGTTTAAACGTTCCTAAGTGTAAATCAAGTTATAATATTTAATGTCCATCTAGCAGAAAACCTAACCATTTCTCTCAGCCAGCTATGAAATATCAGGTGTAAGCCAAAATAAAACACCAGTGTTGGGGGCTCAGTGGGGAAGGCCCCACATCAGCATAACCCGAGTTTGAGCCTAGCACCCATGAACACAGGCAGGAATGGAGGGGATGGATGCTAAGGAGGAAAAAATGAGAGGGGCCGTGATGCTTTCTCTCCAGTCAAGCTAGCCTGACCTATGAACCCCAGGAGGGACTTATCTCATAAAAAGGTAGTTCCTGAGAAGTGACACTGAGATTGACCTCTGACCTACACACACACACACACACACAAAGCATGCACGCATGCATGGACATACACACATGCATGCATACACACAAGTACACACGCATGCACGCACACACACAAGCACATAGGCAGACACATTCACACACATACAGATGTATGTTTGCACACATGCACACACAGACGGATGTTATACAAATAAAATATTTCCTCAGATTTGTCTAGTAACAACACTGTGGAATTCAGTCAGGGCATTAGTCCAAGTTCAAAATGTTTCTTGGAGTTTGGGTCAGTCCCCCATTGTGTAGAGATGGCCTTCCTACCATTCATTGGGAAACTGATATTAGCACCATAGATGGGACATTCCTTCAGGAACCCTATCTTTTGTTGGGTTCACAACAGTCCCCATACTGACTTGTTTGACTGAGAACCCTATGGCTTCAGAAATTAAGTCTGGAGACAGTCTTTGAGAGATGAGTCCCTGGGCCTACCCTAATGATGTTCTACCTCTTTTCTTGCTTTTTCTAAACCTGAATGTACTTCTTCCTTCTGCAGCACTAGAGACACGGTCACAATGAGCCTAAATGGTGTAAAGGAATTCTCTGGAAGCAGACAAGTAACCGCTAATCAAGATTAACTTGAGCCTTTTGAGAGCTCTGGCCAAACTAGAAAAACCCATTTTCCCTTGTCTCTAGCTATTCCGCCATTTCCTCTAAATGGAGGCAGGTGTTCACGTGAAGCCAGGCCCACCACAGGGGGCTGTCTGGACAGCAGTGGCAACGGCGACGTGTGTTTGAGCCTGGGCCACACTGCAGCCTGAACTGTCCAGCAATCACATCTCCAGATAGAGAACAACAAAGCCTACACAGAGAAAAGCAGAGGTGAGAGACAGGGACCAGCTGCTTCTCTCCAGTGTCCACTTCCCAGCCCCATGTCTGAGACCCAGCGCTTCCTGACAGCTTGAGTTGGCTTCTTTATTTGCGAACCAAATCCAACCTAGTTTAGTTCCAGGGACTTGTAAGTCATGGGCTGACATACCCAGAGATGTCTGTAAAAGGCAAGAAAATGAACCCTGCCCTTGAGCTTCCAGAACAGGCAACCAGACCGAGCCCTGGGTATGAGCCCGGTGAGGGTCGCACTAGGTGCTGTTCTTTAGCACAAGGAGATGAGGGAGACAGTGGCTTTCTGGAGCACGAGACAGTCTTCTCCACAGGGGCTGGGAGTCCAGGCCAGGGAGAGGGGCTGTCCATAGACACAGGAGAATGGAAATACTGCTCTCCACACAGAAAGACAGGGGTTGGTTTCCTCTACTGCTCCTGGAGAGGAAAGGCAGGACCTAAGAGCACACAGTTCAATGCCTGAACACCTTCTGATGTCCCCTGGTTCGACACCTTTCATGGATGTGACCAAAGGAAAGGTCTCCATCACGGTTGCTGCTGTCCCTTCTTTCTTGATGGCTACATCCTAAGTCAGTCATTTTTGGCTAAGTCTCTTCCATGGCATTAGGGCCTTAGACAGAAACACAGAAAACACCTAACACCCAGGTGCAAATGTCCAGGTCCTATCATAGGAACTTGTGCTTATACGTTGTTCCTTAAAGGCTTAGGGAGACTGAGCCAAGCTACACACATAGATGGCCTACTTGGTGACACGTGTCTTTTCTCTCTCTCTCTCTCTCTCTCTCTCTCTCTCTCTCTCTCTCTCTCTCTCTCTCTCTCTCCCCACTCCCCCAATCCTACCTCAATCAATGCTTTGTCTTAAGATCCAAGTTTCTGGAGACCCAAGCTAAGGAAACTGGAAACTCACACAGAGAATTTGTTAAAATGTTGGTTGTCTTCCTTCCACATTTTGACTCAACACCTCTGTTATTCCCTAGCTGTGAAGCAGGGGAATAGAGTAATATTTCAAATGGCCTAAAGACAGAAGATGCAGTTTTCTTGCAGTGTGAATCCAACTAAGGGAAAAAAGAATAAAACCGCAGAGGAAGCATAGAGGAGGGAAAGAGGAGAAAAATGGGGGAGGAGCAGGGAAGGGGGCAAGGTTGAGAGGACGAGGAGGAGCTGCTTCTGTTTTGGAAGTCCTTGGGTTCTGGGATCTTATCCGTGACCCATCATGAGGTCCTTCTGTTGGTGAAGATCTTGCATAGTTTGCTCACCACTGTAGAGTGGGGTGTTGAGTGGGTGCTGCTTTCTAAGCCTGGTCCCAGTGAAAAGCACCCAGGAAAGCCAGGAATGGAAGTACATGTTTGTAACCCCAGCACTCGAGGCGAAGGATGAGGGAAGGACAGATTCCAGACCAACCTGGACTTCATAGCGGTTTGGGATCAGCTTAAGTTATATAGAAATACCCTGTCTAAAAAAGAAAGTACAAACATAAGTAAAAAAAAAAAAAAAAAAACAGGAAGGAAGGGAGGAAGGAAGGAAATAAAGAAAAAAGGAAGAAAAGAAAGAAAGAAAGAAAGAAAGAAAGAAAGAAAGAAAGAAAGAAAGAAAGAAAGGAGAAAGGAGAAGAGGAGAGGAGGATGGGGAGAGAAAGCAAAAGAAAGAAAAGGAAGCACCTCGGGCCCTTCCCTAAAGTACTAACTGCTGTAGAGAGTCAACCTGGAATGTGCAAAGACCCAGGCTTGATCGCTTGGATTACATGCACACACAAATAAAATAGAATACAAATCCTTAGGACCAAAGTAAGGTTTATATAATGATTCTTGCTAGAAGGGAGAGGGAGGGAAAAGGGGGAGGGAGAGAAAGTGGGAAGGGGAGAAGAAGGGGAGAGAACCCTTCAGGTGATTCTGATTGCATTTCAGTCTGATAATGACACAAGCGTTTGTTCCAACAGGAAGTCTGGAGGCTGGTGATACATGGAGATTGTGAAATTAGGATCTTTGTGTGCTTGTGTGTTCATGCGAATGCACATGTAGAGGTCAGGGGGATTACCTTGGGCATCTTAAGCACCATCTACCTTGTTTGTAGAGAAATAGTCTCTTACTGGGTTTGAGGCTCACCAACTGGGCTACTTTGGCACCCCAAATCCTTGGAATCCATCTGTCTCCTCCCTGCCCTGGAGTTGGCAAACGTGTGTCACCATGCCCAATTCTTATTCTGCAGTTTCTGGGATGGTTCAACTCTGGCCCTAATGCTAGCACAGCAAGCTCTTCACCAGCAGAGCTACCAGCTAGGATCTTACAGCCACATAGCAATGACTGCGTGGCTGCACCAGGAAGCCGCTACCCAGGGCCATGGAGAGCTCTTGGATTTGTCCTTCTCCATTACAGTCTGTGGTTTAACGGGAAGGGCAGAAGCCACTTTGACTATAAAGTACTGTCCTGCCCTTGGATATCTTTTATGTAAATGTAGCCTTGAGGTGAGACAAGGGGAAAGACAGGATGGTTAATGGATCTACAGCAAATAGTGGTTCTGGAACTGCACATAACGACAAGGCTGAGGTTGTCCTAACTTGATATCAGGGCCCCTGCAGCTCCTCTGCAGGGCTAAGGGGGCTCTCCTGATACATTTTCTATACATTAAACAGCAGACACTAAACCAACTGAAGACATTCTCTGAGGCTGTGTGTCTAGAAAACAGGTGACGGAAACAACTTTTCGTGATGGTCGCGGTGACACACCTGCAATCCTAGCCCTTGGGAGGTGGAGGCAACAGGATCAGGAGTTTCAAGGCCAGGCTGAAGTTTGAGGTGGCCTTCACCGTAGGAACCACTGGCTCAACAAAACCAGAAAAACTCTTCTTGCTATATCATGAGATTGGTAAATAAGATTTTGTACCCTTGCATCACAATTTGAGGACCCCCCCTTACCCCCAAAAAACAAAAAAAAATGCATTCTTGAAAGGATCAGTGTCAGCTCAGGACACCCCAAGACCAAGTTCTCAGCGAAAGGAAATGTATTTGCCCCCAGAGGGACAAAGCTCAGGAATGAGAGACAAAGACCGGAGATAGAGGATGGGGGAGGAGGGAAAGGGGAGCAGGGGTATTTGTTCCATAGGGACAAAGGACTGCCTCTGGGCAGAGAGGAGACATGCAGGAAACTGGCAATTTATAAAGGTACAAGGGGAACCCCATGCTGCTATGAGGTATTTAATTTTAATTGGGCATTTTAGTTAGCTGTACAAAAGAGAGCTTCTGATTGCTAGACTTCAGTACTTTGATAACTGGACCGTGGTAGTCAGGCTCAGGAGGAGTGAGTGCTCAAATAAGGAAACAGTTTTTAGCAAGGCAGTGGACATTGGGGAGGGGTGTAGGGAGAAAAAGGCAAAGCCTGCCAGAACCATGTGTCAGGCCTGGGCTGACCAGAGTTCCTTCAATACCTTTTTCTTTTATTTATTTTTTTTTTAATATAACTGGATTAGAGAGATGGCCCAGTGATTGAGAGCACTGGGTGCTCTTCCAGAGGACGCAGGTTCAATTCCCAGCACCCACATTTCAGACTACAATCATCTGTAAATCCAGTTCTGGGAATCCAACGCCCTCTTTTGGCCTCCATGCAGATGAAACATCTATACACATAAAATAATTTTCTTTAAAAATTTAAATCATAGTTCTAGATGTCCAAGAGCTGACATATGCTTGGATTCTTGTTGGGCCACATGGTATATTACTGGCTTGCTAGAAAATATCAAATATTGAGATTAGGTAGAGCAGAAAAAAACCCACAGCGGGCACTTAGAAAGCAGAGTTAAGAATACCTCAGCCTGTCTGGCAACCCTTTGCTAAGACCCTATGGGAGCTGGTGAGGAGGATCTGCAATGTTGTGCCACTAATACAGGACATTCAGGTTTTTTTTTTTTTAAAAAAAAAGAATGAAACTGTGTCGTTTTTTAGGAAAATGAATGGAACAGGAAATCATCATGTTACCTAAAAAAAAAAAAAAAGCCAAACTCAGAAGTATAAAGATGGCATACATCCCTCATCTGTGGGGTACAGATTTATATACAGAGATCACCTGGAAGTAGCAGAGATGGTTGTAGGAGATGTAAAAGAAGGGCGAGGGGGAAATGGAAAGAAAAATGAAAGAAAGGGGCAGACTACTGCCTGTTTTCTGTCATATACAGGATTTAGATTTCTCTACAAATTTCTGTCTCTCTCTCCCGTGTGTGTGTGTGTGTGTGTGTGTGTGTGTGTGTGTGTGTGTGTACGAAAATGTCAAGTTGAAATCAACTATTTTGTAGTACTAAAAAAAAAATAACAACAACAAAACCAAGATTGCTTTGAGAATCAGCGTGCCTGGAGAGGTGTGGTCCCATCCGTCATGCCTCACTCCAGTCTCTCCCTCGAAGGTGTCCAGCAAGTTGTAGGTCTCCTGGGAGACCACATCTACCTCTGGCTGGCACCAGCTTCAGCCTGTTCCTTGCCTCAGATGAGATTCCTGGGGAAATTCAGATTTCTTGGGGACCACTGTCCCAATCATCTGAGAGTCAAAGGGAGGAGCATAGTATCTCTTAGAAAGCACATCGTCATCCTTGGCTCTCCAGTCACAGCCAGGGTGGCTGCAGGAGTACATGCTTCCCTTCCTCTGGTCAAGCCTAGCAGACTCCCTGTTGCCATTTCTGTAGCTACCGTTACTGACCTGACACACTTCAGTGCGCTGTGGCTGGCAGAGTGTAATTTGCTCAGTGGTCTGCCAGATGTCTACTAGCCCTGAGAAGTCTGAAAACTGTGATCTTTTAAATTAAACTTTGGGAAAATAACAATTTCACTCAGACCGTTTGGTATCATTTCTTGCACATAACTCATAACCATGCTTGCTGGTGAGGTGGGTTTAAGGTACACTCCTGTCTTCTGGGTTAGAACCTTGTTGATTTAATTTCCACAACTCAGAACATTGGTATCCAGCGACTGACAAATGTTGCAAATAGGCAAACATCCAGTCGGTGGGTTCAGTAACAACCGCACTCCCTGCATTTCCCACAGCCCTGTTAGGGTAGCCATAAAGACCGATAAAGAGAAAAAAATTCCCAACAGTCAAGAGAATAGAGTCTCTGATCTGGGTGAGATTACAGTTAACTAATATTACAGTTGGCTGAGCTAACCTCTGGCCAAGAAACCACATCCCAGGAAGACAGGCTCACCTTAAGCCACACGAAAAAGACAGGCAGAATAATTGTTCCTTTACTGAAGTGCTGTGCTTTCCCTTCCCAGAATTCCCACTGCCCAGAACAATCCCTGTGCCCCACCTTGAGGTTCTGCCGGCCTTCTTCCCACCTTTTTGAGGTCTAAGTGAGAACGGCACAAAGTTTCCTTCGTTTTCTTTTTTCTGTTCCAGTTTTTCAGACGCTAGTTAGAACCTAACCATCCCTTCCTTACTCTCTCTCTCAAGTTCCCCTCCCCTGACCCCCACCATGTGATGCTTGTCCACAGTGTGTCTGCTGCCCACCATGCTGGGTTAAATGGCAGGGCTTTCCCCTTCTCTGTTCTCTTCCTCTGAGCAGCTGCTGAGACTTAGTCTGCTTCTCCCTCTAAGGTCAGCCTTGAAGAACACTAATGCCTAGTCCTGTCCTCCCAGGTACATCTGAGGGACAAGAATTTTTTAGAACTTTCTGGGTGATTCTAACATACAGCAGGATTCAAACCCAGCTATGGAATTGGGAATCTCTGTAAAAAAAACAGAAACAATGACCTTTTCTGGGTCTCTAGTGGGAGATCCGCTGCCAGGGCTCTGGCCAAGCCCAGAGCTCCTCTGAGGTGGATCCCTGGAGGAGAAAGCTGACGGGGCTGCTGGAGCCCTGGAGCCCTGGAGCCCTGGAGCCCTGGAGCCCTGGAGCCCTGGAGCACTGATCTGCATACCCAGCATCTACGTTCATGGACCCACTGTGTCTAAGAAGTCACAGTGGTAATGGCTATAATCATCTTTGTTTTTAGGAGATGAAATGTGGTTCTCTAGAGAGTGTGCCAGCTCAGTAAAATTGCCAGTAGCGAAGCTCTAAACCGAGAAGACTATAAATCCAGAGACAGCTGGAAATTCCATCTCCATGGATTTTGAAAACTGCATAGCACTTGCAAAATCTGAAATGATTCCCAAGAAGCACATACATTTAATTACTTGAATTAAATCTAGCTGCTCATACCAATTAATTTAAAGAGGGAAAGCAAAACAGAAAGCATGTCTTGTCACCAAACCCCAGGTCATAAAGCCTGGCTTTGGGTCCAAATGCTTGCCTACTTTAAGCAAAAGTGGCATACTGTATAAATTAAAAATGAATTTATTTATAGATTTGATCAAAATTAGGTGAGGAGACAGTCCCAGCCTGTCTCAGCCCTTGCCTATTAGCAGTGCTAACAGCATACAGGAAAGAAGAAAGGCAGGAAGCACACATACTCGAGGTTACCTATGTCCCTGTTCCGCTAACTGAGACACGGTCCTTCTCCTCGATTGAGCCATTTCCATTTCTAGCATAGTATTTGTTGCAAAGACCCCAGCTCCCAGGGCTCTCTCTATAGCAGGAAGAAATACTGAGTCAGACAGACAGTGATCCACTTCATTGCCTCAGCTCCTTAGGGAGAGAAAGATCAAGGCTAGCCTGAGCTACATTGCAAGTACCTCTTTCAAGAAATGAAAGCAAAATAATATCCCTGAATTTCCCTTGCAGAACTGAAGGTAGGCTATGCAAGGCTTTCATAACCCTTTAAGGGACTTTCCTAGAGACAGAGAAAAAGGAAAAAGAAAATAACGAAAAGGCATTTTATTTTGATTCTGTGTTTTAGTATGAGAATTTCCTGTGCTTTATAATGTCGTTTATAGGTCATTTGATTACTTCAGAAAACTAAGCCTTATTGTTAAAGGTTTTTTTGTTGTTGTTTTGTTTTGTTTTCTGTTTTTGGTTTTTCAAGACAGGGTTTCTCTATAGCTTTGGAGCCTGTTCTGGAACTCACTCTGTAGACCAGGCTGGCCTTGAACTCAGAGAGATCTGCCTGCCTCTGCCTCCTGAGTGCTGGGATTAAAAACATGTGCCACCACCAACCACCCAGTTGGCCTTGTTTTACAGTGGCAAATGCTTTCCCTGAGTGTTATGCCTTTTGATGTTTTTAAATAAACTTTCCCAAATCAGAGTCTGAATTATGTTTTTTTGGACTTAAAATTAACTTTAGGATATTCCAGAAGGTCCCTAAAACATCCAAACAGACCTGCAAAAGAGGGACATTAAACAAATTGGTCTCAGCATGCTTCAATTATATGTAGGAAGCATGTTGTCAAGCAGGGAATGCATTTATCCACTGTAACACACTTGTATGTATATGTTACCCAGCTGAGTCCTGAAAATCATATGACGCACCTAGACATCTGATGTCGCCCTCGTCTCAGTTTCTGCAACTGTGTTAGCATTCCGTATGACACAGAAATGGCCAACTTTCCTTATCAATTGCTGATGACAGTGAACTGTCATCTGATGTTTAATGTGATCACCGAAAATCTTCGCCTGCACGACAGCTACTGCTTTACTCTGATGTTTTCATAAGAGCCTTTTTAGTTCACTTATCATCCGGTGTTCTCAGAACCAAAGCCATTCACAAGGAGGACTCCAACACGACAGGGCGGGGACAAACAAAGATGACGCCGCCGGACTGTGTGAGAAATTAGGAAAGCCCGATGCAGACACTGGATAGGTTCATAGGCCGCTGACAAGTCTCAGATGTGGGGTACAAGAGAGACAGGTTGTTGCTGGGTAAGCAACTTGCTAGAAGAGTTATTAGTGCCATGAATAAACAATCAGGCAGGCAGACAGACAACATCAAGACAGGGCCTCTGATAATTCAGACCTGAGTACCAGAGATAGCAGGGTGGGGCCTCTGAAGAGGTATCAAGCCAATGTGGCAGAGACAAGGTCCCTTTGAGGAAGGGAAAAGTTTCACCGCTAGAGCTAGCCCCTCTGGTTCCTCAGCAGGTGGCTGAGAAGGGGGCGTGTTTTACCACCAGTAGTCCATTGGTATGCCTGTATTAGCCAGGGTCTAAAAGGAACAACACACACACACATACACACATGAAAAGAAAAAACTATAATTTTCTGAGAAATCAGAAAAACAGACTTAGGAAACTGCATGGTTGCAATTTATAGATGTGTGTGTGCACGCATGTGTGTATGGGATTTATTAGCGTGGTTCCCAGCTGTAGTCCAAGTAGTCCAACATTCGCTGTATTCAGTTCATAACACTGGACACCAACCCAACTAGCACAGAGGTCCTTGCACCCACAGATAAGCACTAGAGCGAGCAGGAATGCCAAGCAAGCATGGTTGCCTCTTCAGAGAGATGCATAACCTGTTTTCCACCCAGAAGCTGGAAACAGATGGTTAATAGCCTAGGTGACCTCTATGCTGTCTGTCTGACCACACCAGATCTTCCCTTAGGCCCTGAAGATAACACCTGCAGCCTCGCTCTAGAACCCATCTTCACAGAAGTGACACGTGCTTTGAGAAGAGTTTCCATGCAATTGTGCTGTATTGTTCACCTGGGATTATGTTACACTAGGAAAGTTTTTCCCTATTGTACTTTATTTAAATGAGCCTAAAAATAAACTCCCCAGTGTCAGATTCTAGAAGTTTGAGCCAACACGGGCTGCTGAGGCTTGTTGAACTGGACTTCCTTCTTACCTCAACGTGTATTGTTACCCTGGTCGTCTTGGCGTTTGCAGAGACCCCACACAGACTAGATTGACTCGTGTTTGGGATAGTTTAGAATGCTAGGTCTCTACCCTGGCCAGAGAAATAACATTCCTTAACTGGCCTCCACAGAGCTTGCATCGAGGCTACTGTAACACCATGTGATTAATTCCTTACTGCTTGGTCCTGGTTAACATTAGAACCCACCCCAGACTGCTGCTCACAATGCCTGCAGCAGCCCCTCCCCGTTCATGGCTGCTGACCTACTGAACACTGTGAATCTCTAGGTAACAGATGTGCAGGTGTAGCTCCAGTGTTTGTGGTTCCCAGAGCTGCAGCCGTGCAGTTCCCTAGGCTGCTTTTCTGAATTACTCAGAAACGTGTAGTTTTTTCCTTTTCTTCTTTGCACCTCTGTTCTAAGCATGCTCTTCCTAATGCTTAGAGTTTCCCTCTTTCTCCAAACCATGTGGATGCTTGTTCACTGTGAATCCGACCTTCACGGCACGACTTTCTCTCTTCTCCAGGCAGCTGCTAAGATTTACTGGAGGTTCTTATATTATGCAGTATAATTGTTTGCATATCATCAATAAAAACTCATTCTCTATAAAAGGGCATAGCTGGAAATGCTGGATATATAATCAAGGTTGTTGTTGAGACAGGTTCTTGTCACATAGCGTGGGGGCAGGGCTTGTACTTGCCATCCTGACTGTCTCCAAAGTGCCAGGTGGACTGACTATTTTCATGGATAGTTTTAAGGAATTATTAAAACATAAAATCTCCTCATAAAAACTGGCCTGGGTAATCTTACTAAAAGCAATCTACAGATTCAATGCAATGCTCATCAAAATCCCAGCAAAATTCTTCAAAGACCTTGAATGAATGTTACTCAACTTCATATGGAAAAGCAAAAAACCCAGCATAGCCAAAACAATCCTGTACAATAAAAGAACTTCTAGAGGCATCACAATCCCTCTACTACAGAGCAACAGTACTGAAAACATCCTGGTATTGGCATAAAAACAAACAGGAGTACCAATGGAACTGAATAGAAGACCCGGATATCAATCCACACATTTTCAAACACCTGATTTTTGACAAAGAAGCAAAAAAGAAAGCATATTTAACAAGTGGTGCTGGCATAACTGGATATCAACATGTAGAAGAATGAAAATAGATCTGTATCTATCACCATGCACAAAACTCAAGTTCAAATGGATCAAAGACCTCAACATAAAGCCAGCCACACTGAACCTTATAGAAGAGAAAGTGGGAAGTACACTTGAACTCATTGGCACAGGGAACCACTTCCTAAATAGAACCCCAGCAGCACAGACACTGAGAGAAACAATTAATAAATGGGACCTCCTGAAACTGAAAAGCTTCTGTAAAGCAAAGGATATGGTCAACAAGACAAAATGACAGCCTACAGAATGAAAAAAGATCTTCACTAACCCTACATCAGACAGAGGACTATTCTCCAAAGTATACAAAGAACTCAAGAAATTGGACACCAAAAGGTCACATAATCCAATAAAAAAAATGGAGTACAGGCCTAAACAGAGAACTCTCAACAGAGGAATCTAAAATGGCTGAAAAACACTTAAGAAAATGTTCAACATCCTTAGTCATCAGAGAAATGCAAATCAAAACAACTCTGATATTCCATCTTACACCTGTAAGAATGGCCAAGATCAAAAACACTGATGATAACTTCTGCTGGAGAGGTTATGGGGTAAAGGGAACACTTCTGCATTGCTGGTGGGAATGCAACCTTTTGGATGTCAGTGTGACGATTTCTCAGAAAATTAGGAAACAACCTTCCTCGAGACCCATTAATAACACTTTTGGGTATATATCCAAAGGATGCTCAATCGTGCCACAAGAACATGTGCTCAACTATGTTCATAGCAGCACTGTTTGTTATAGCCAGAACCTGGAAACAACCTAAATACTCCTCGACCGAAGAATGGATAAGGAAAATGTGGTACATTTACACAATAGAGTACTACACAGCAGAAAAAATAACGACAGCTTGAATTTTGTAGGAAAATGGATGGAGCTAGAAAACATTATTTTGAGTGAGGTAACCCAGACACAGAAAGACAATTATCACATGTACTCACTCATAGGTGGTTTTTAAACATAAAGCAAAGAAAGCCAGCCTATTAACTGATATAGAGAACTTAGACAACAATGAGGACACTAAGAGATCTAATCTACATGAGAAGTAGAAAGTAGAAAAAGACAAGATCTCCTGAGTAAATTGGGAGCATGGGGACCAAAGTGGGAAGGGGAGAGGCAGGGAGGGGAGCAGAGAAAAATGCAGCTCAACAAAAATCACTTTAAAAAAAGGAAAGAAAAAATTGGCCTGGAACCTTGAGTGCATGGCTCCATTATACTCTTCCCAAGTTTGCAATAGTTTTTTTTTTTCTTTTAGTCAATTCCTGCAAGGTCCAGCCTGGAACTTAAGACATTTGATCCTCTGTGACACACCTGGAATTGTGAAGGATTTCCTTAAAACTTAAGCTTCCTTAAAACTGTTCATATCCACTTGCTTTTCATGAATTATGAACCATTACTTATTCATAACCCATTTACAGCTGCCTTTATGGGGCACAAAATGAACCACTTGCCAAAGTAATTAACATTTTCATAGACCTAGAACAAATGCTCCCAGCTTGTTCCCCTGTGAACGGCAGTGGGCGGGGTCCTGTCGTCTTGTTCTATCTGCCCAAGTCTCTGTACTCATCATGGACCCTGCTCCTCGGACATCAAACCCCTGGCGACTTTGGCTTTTGTCTCCCATGCCTTTACTTCTGCTGTAATAAGAACTCCCCTTCCCAAAGGCACAAGCGAAGTTGCTGGACAGGGTGGCCATGCAGTGGTGGGGCAGCCAGGAGGCAGAGGGGAGATGGTAGGAGCCAAGGGTTGAGTGTGGTTTGTTCTCTCCAAGTCCCCCGCTGAGATAAGCTAGCCACCAGGGCAGCACTGGGAGGTAAAGCTGCCTCCCAGTGTAAGAAGGGTCAATGCCTGTGGGGGTGTAAGAAGGGTCAATGCCTGTGGGGGTGTAAGAAAGGGTCAATGCCTGTGGGAGTGTAAGAAGGGTCAATGCCTGTGGGGGTCAGCTTCCTGTTACTGCAACAGGTATCTGACAGGAACAACTTATGCTAAAGCCGCCAAGGTCTGTTTGGATTCTTACTCCACGATCCCTTGATTTCATTATTTGGGGGCCTGGAGCCGGATAACACACCATGCTGGGAACATGTAGTATGTTAAGCTGTTCACCCCAGGATAGCGAGGGAGTAAAAACAGAAGAGGCAAGACTGTGATCTCCAAGTCCCCGTCAGGAACATGGCTCCAGAGAACTAACTTCCTCCCATCAGGCTCCCCCTCCCAAAGCACCTCTGCCTTCCACAGCATCACAGCTGACGATCAAGGTTCAACACATGAGTCATGGGGACTTAAGATGTAAACGGTAGGAATGCTTTCCTCCTCTAGGGAACATTAAGTGAGATCGTGCTTCATGCCTGACTTGCCTCACGTGTGTTGACTGGCCTTACTGCTGTCTGCATGTTGGAAGGGCACGAGGCTCTGGTCCATGCTGTGCTCTCAAGCATTCTGACTTCCGGAACCATGAATTCACACAAATCCCTGCTCTTTATGAATCCCCCAGTCTCAGGTCATCCCTTCCGGCCCTGGAAAATGGACTGAGACAACAGGTGAAGAGGAAGGTCCCAGGGAATTCTCTGATAGGCCTCGTGTCCCCTTCCACCTCAGCTTCCAAACTCCAGCCTTTTTCAAAACTACCTTTCAAAACTTTGGTGTCTGGGGTTGTTGATCAGCTGCCACAGATCCTCTACAATGAGAAGAGCAGCTTCCCCTTGAGTTATGATAACAAATTTAGGAGAGTAAAAACATTTTTTTTGGGGGGGGGGACATAAAATCCGTCCCACCCTGTATAAAATAGAACGTGACCGCACCTCTCTGGGTGACTCCGACAATGCTACTGGTTACCTGTCAGCTGAATACGCTGCACAGACAACGCTCAGGCTGTGGATGTGGACTGAAGAAGCCGTCTGTGGAGACCACAGTTCTATACTTAAATGCCCACAAAGCAGCTGTCATCGTGGAACAGTGTGCGATTCTTGGTGGCATTTGGTGAGTGACAACAGAAGAAGTTGGGACTGGATGTACCACTGACGTCATGGGGATAATTATATCACCAAACAGCTGCCGAGATTTATTTTTAACATACATCTCAATGATATACATATGAAAATGAATGGTTTTGTAAACCTGCAAGAAAGAGAAGGAAAAGACGCACGGTTAAGTGAGGCGTGTAAGCTGAGAGGACCTGCTGTTTACACCTTGAAGGTCACCGACAGACACTGTACACATCCTCTCACCTGCTGATCCCCAGCTCCCTGGGAAGCTGGAGGCTCTTCCTCACTCTCCTTCCGCATCATTCCCCTTCTGCCTCTTTTCTAGCATATTCTTTTCCTGGTTCTCCTTTTGTCCGTCTCTTACCTTCCGCCCTCAGACGTGGTGAGGGGGTGCTTAGGAAAGCAGACTCAGACACACTCGACCTAAGTTTCAGTCTGCCTGCTCTTTGAGGAACGTTGGGAGATATCACACCATTCTTGGAGACCAATGTGCCTGTTCAAGCAGCACCTGGACTAGTGCAGTAGAAGTCCTGCTCATCCAGGGCCGCTCTTCATAGGGTCCCAGAGGACCCCATCTCATCCACACCATCGTCAACCCTAGAGCTGCTTTAATTCCTTAGTCCTCGCTGGCTCACTATTGTAAAATAGATGAAGTGAGACAATGCTTCGTTTGTTTACATTGCTTATTTTGTTCGCCAAGCACTCAACACTGCCTAGAGGGAGCAGTCAGTGAATAAACCAAGCAGGGGCCTATTCCAACGCGTAAAGATTCTTCGCATCTTTCAGATCCGTCTTGTACAGCATGGTTTTTATACTCAAAGCCACGGATACATACTACTGAGCAAAGAATGGATTTATACTACTCCCTAACCCAACTAGCGTGTTGACCAGATAATTGGGGGTGTTGGGAACTGTGGACCCCCAGACTCTGAATTTTCTGTGACCCCCCTGTCTGCCAGAGTAAACAACTTGTTTTCCTGTGCTTGCAGCTGCTCTGAACACGAGACCCTCAGGAGTTCCTGATGGCAGGGGAGTGGTTTCTGCTAGACTTGCAGCTGAGAGTTAGGGCATGGCCATTTGTCAAGGAGACCCTGTATAAGCTGCCCTGGAACACAATAAAGTAGACATTCTTGGAGCATTCTTGGCGTTACCCATGTCTCTCTCTCTCTCTCTCTCTCTCTCTCTCTCTCTCTCTCTCTCTCTGTCTGTGTGTGTGTGTGTGTGTGTGTGTGTGTGTGTGTTTCAATCTTCAGCCTCTTGCCTGACTTGAAAACCGTACTGTAGTGCATAGAGCAGGCATTGTGCTATGGGGGCAGGAAGGCTGCTCCTGGAGTCAGTTTGCTATCCTGGTTCAACTTTTATTGCTGTGATAAAACACCTTGTAAGCAACTTGGGGAAGAAAGAAGTTTTATTTCAGTTTATAATTCTACAGTCTATTATTGTGGGAAAATCAAGGCAGGAACTTCAAGAGCCTCACACTTACAGTCAAGAGTTTAGAAAAAGGAATGTATGCACGGTCACTTGCTTCCTTGCTTATGGGTAGCTTGATTTCTCTACTGTTAAACTGTTAACGTAGGCACGGGCATGGGTGTAACAATAATTTCAACAAAAATCTTGGCATCCAGATTGACTTCTTCAGGATATAAATATCAGCTTCTAGGTATTGGAACTTTATCTCAGGTAAAATAAAGTACAAGATGGGTCTAGTGTATAGGGCCAGAAGGACAGATAGGGAAATTAAGGCCATATGTGGCTAACATAGCAATGAATTTATGGGGACATGCTTATTACAGCAATGGAAAACATAAATTAACATCTATCTAATCTTAGAAACAAACCATAAACTAAAGAATGCGTCTGAGAAAAATTAAAATGTATTATCAAGAACAGTTGCTGACCATTCAGGATGTATAAGAACAGAGCACAGCATCTGCTAATTTTTCAAAGGTACCAACAGCCCTGCCTTCAAAATGGTTGACTGACAAACCTGTGTGCGTGGGACAACTATAACAGCTAGGACAGGAGCAACTAAATGCTCAATGTATTGAAGAATCAAGCAGTCCTTGGAATTCTCCTATATTTGTGATTAAACAGAAATCTGGAAAATGGAGAGTATTAATAGATTTAAGAACCATAAACAAATAGATTCAGCCAATGGGCTCTTTACAGCCTGGAATTCCTTTGTCTTCTCTCTTACCTAAAGGATGGCTTATTATGGTGATCAATTTAAAAGACTACTTTGTAACTATACCTTTACAAGAACAGGATAGAGAAAATATTGCCTTCTTATAATAATTCCAAGCCTGTTAAAAGATACCAATGGAAAGTTCTTCTGTAAGGGATGTTGAACAGCTCTACCTTGTGTTAATATTTTATACAACAGCCACTGGAAATAATTTTTAATCAGTTTCCTCATTCTATAAAGTACCATTA
This sequence comes from Alexandromys fortis, assembly GCF_014885135.2. NCBI lineage: Eukaryota > Metazoa > Chordata > Mammalia > Rodentia > Cricetidae > Alexandromys > Alexandromys fortis. Next base: position 8,951,299 of record NW_026067925.1, on the reverse strand, counting down.
TATGGGTGATTCAGACTCAGATACCTTTCTGTGAATAAAATATCCAATCTAGCATCAACACTCCAGTCTCCCATCCCCAATTTCTCCATTCTGGGCCTTGCTCAGTAGTAGACTTCTGTTTGCTAATTTTCTATTAGAGGGAACATGGAGTTGGTGGCCTAGCTGCCTTGAGAGGCGTGTTAGATAGGTTTTGCAGGTTAGAATCTATCTTAGGGATTTTACTGTGGTGAAGAAACATCATGACTTTGGCAACGCTTATAAAGAAAACATTTAATTGGGGTGGCTCACTTACAGTCTCAGAGGTTCAGCCCATTATCATCATGATGGGGAGCATGGTGGCATGCAGGCAGACATGCTGCTGGAGCCGAGAGTGCTACATCTTGCAGGCAACAGGAAGTTGACTGAGACACTGGGCAGTATCCTGAGCATAGGAAACTTCAAAGCCCACCCCCACAGTGACACACTTCCTCCAATAAGGCCATATCCACTCCAACAAAGTCACACCTCCTAAGAGTGCCACTCTCTATGAGATTATAGGAGCCAATGACATTCAGACTACCACAGAGTCCATGGCTCCTGGGGTACATGTTCCTTCCAGTTCCTGAGAGACTCCTGTACCTTCAGGCAGTGAAGCATTCAGACCACTTGTGTCTCTCTGTGTGTTCCCTTAGGAGTCAAGGAAGCATGAAAACTCAACAGGACAATTGATCTTAGACATTAATCTTGCATACCGGGTTTAGCTTGCAAACTTAATTGTATCTTGGTAACTACAACTGTATTGATCCTGGAAATTGCCATTATATTCTGTTTCTGATAAAGGTATAAAAAAAATCTGATTGTTCTCAATAAAATTGTCACAGCCTCAGTCTTACTGTGGCTCCTCCAACCCGAGCCTGATTTCATTCCTCATGGTCAGATCGGGTGACCTCGACCTGGTAAATAGTGGTGGATGCTTACTCTCTGCCCCACCATGGCCTTTCCAGGATAGTTATGGAATCTGGAGCAGAGGCAAAGGACAGAGAAAGCCCCTGGGTGTGACTGCTTTTATGAAATTCCCAGATATTTTTGTGTACAATGAGTCCCCAATTGATTGTGTACAGTGCCTTGCCCACGCCACTCACTGCTGTCCCAGCCTCTTCCTGCCACGGGGCCTTATATCAAGCTCATTATGTAGACAGTCTCTCTGCCCACCCAGGTAAGGAGGCCCTTTCCACCACCACGGTCTCTTGGGTTGGGCAGATATGATACCCAGCATCCTGATATAGCTCTCCACTTCCTTCTTCATAGGACAGTATTGGAGCTCAAACTCGGGGCCCCATGCATATGGATCCTACTGTAGAAGGATCCATAACAGACTCGAGAGAGATGAGGAGATTACCCAGGAGAGCCACGGATGGGAACTCCTGTCTCTACAGACCACAGACAAGGGGGTGTTCGTGGTACCTTTAGGACAGTAACTATGAATAGTCTCCACCTGTGCTTTATGCCAGAGATACTTGACGTCCTAGAAAACACCTTGCTGATACTGAACTCTCCTGTTACCATTCTAGGGCCCTAAATTGAGTTACTCAACAACTTCTGAGTAGAGACCTGCCCCTCCCCCCGGTTTCTCAATCTGAGTGCTAACCTTATCTCCTCAGGGCAGAGTGTGTGAAAAGAGAGGGTACCTCTCACCCAATAACTCTCCTTCTTTGTTTGCCATCTCTCATCAAGACCCCACTTAAACCTCGAACACTGAACCCCATCCCATCTCCTCACCCAACACCTGGTGGTGAGAAAGGGATTCATGTCCTTGCAGTTGGTACTTATGGACACTAGGTGGCGATATTGCAATAGGAAGACGAAGCGCTAATGCGTTCCTAGAGAAAGCAACACTCAGATAAAGAAATTGGTTTATAAACCAGGCCACCGATCCCAGCAGCAGGAAGGCATGTTAACGCAGAACCGAGGAAGCAGATGGGGTCCGAGTTAGCAGAGAGTTGCCTGTATTGGACTGCTGATATGTGATCTCCCAGACAGAGCAATCCTGCCGCTGTCACCTTTCCCAGAGGGAAACCAAAATCCAAGGATGCCAAGTGATGTGTTGAAACGATTTAGGCTGAAACTGTGTTTATGCCTTGAAATCATTTTATTGCATTTTCTGATACCTATGGTATAATAACCTCTTAACACAATAGTTCTATCCCACAACACAGTGACCAAGATTAATAACGACATATTGCCATTCGCAAATTGCAGGGAGATTAGACCTTTAGGGACTCTCACCAGGAAAATGAGTATGGGTAGCTATATGAACTGGCTAGACATGGTCATTGCATACTGTAGACATAGGCCAAAACGCTGTGCTGCACACAACCAATATCTATAATTATTCACGAGTCAAAAATAAATAGATAAGCAAAACTTATCTATTTATTTTTGTTAAAAACAAAAAGTGTTCAAACAAAAAGAAGACTGTAGGTAATGATGGGCCTAATGGACATTCTGAGTTGGCCGAATTGGCCCACACTTCTAGGCAGGGTGTAGATGTGGCCATATGGCCAGCATCAGCAAGCAGTTTTAGGGATCCACTGTGTGTATGCGATGCTGATGCTTCGAATTCAAACCTCCTGCGAGCCTCGGGAAAGGCCTGCTTTCTCAGATTATGATCTTCAGATGAGCAGAGACTCTGCCGTAAGAAACAGTATTGACACTGGGGATCCGAGGAAAACAGGGCCAGTGGCTGTTGTGGATTTATTTTACTCTTTTGGCTTTTTGAGGGACCCGCCACCTACCTCCCAAATAAATCACATGGAGGCTTATTATTACCTCTGAATGCCCAGCCATCACATGGCTTGTTTCTTGCCTTCTGTTTTTATCTTAAATTATCCCAACCACCTTTTGCCTCTGGGTTTTTATCTTTCTCTATTTCTGTATACCTTTTTTTAAACTTCTTACTCTGTGACTGGCTGGGAAGGTGATCCTCAGAAAGTCCTACAGGCATCAACTCAGGGAGCAGAAACAAAACCTGTTTTCTTCAAGGCTACCTATAAAACTAAAAATAATAGGTGGGAAGTCCCAGTAGGTAAAACCAGAATTCAGTCCCTGGGACCCACATGGTTAAAGGAGAGAACTGGCTCATTCAAGTATAGAGAGAGAGAGAGAGAGAGAGAGAGAGAGAGAGAGAGAGAGAGAGAGAGAGAGAGAGAGAGAGAGAGAATATAAATGAGAGTGAAAAATTAAACATGGGATATTACCCTCATTTCCTCTGGATTTCTGAGTCATTTGTGATACAATTCTCTGATATACCATGCTTGATTGTGGGTTCCAAGACCTCCTATTCCAAAATAGTCCAGTCACCCACTCCAAAGGAAACATTGTCCAAAGAGGTCACAGATGGCCTCAACAGAGTGCCTCCCTGAGCTATCCCACCTCAGCCTATTACTGTTAGAGTGTAACCTTTTCCTTCAACCTTGTATCTATATGGTTGCCCATACATCACTAAAACCAATGGTAAAATCGGGTTTAGGTTTATTATAAACCTTTGGGCATTAAATCGGAAGACTCTCTTTTAGGGAGTGGTAGTCAGGGTTTCTCTGTGTAGTTTTGGCTGTCCTGGAACTTTCTCTGTAGACCAGGCTGGCCTCAAACTCAGAGATCTGCCTGCTCTTCCTCCCAAGTGCTGGAATTAAAGATGTCTTCTACCACCGCCTGGCAACAAATCTGAAGACTATTGCCACGAAAAACAATGCTAAGTAAATTTGTCATTCCTGCCCTTTCCCACGCCACCCCCCAAAAAGAAGGAAAGGAAGAGGAAGGAAAGAATGAAGAAAGAAAGAAAGAAAGAAAGAAAGAAAGAAAGAAAGAAAGAAAGAAAGAAAGAAAGAAAGGGAGGGGGAGGGAGGGAGGGAGGGAGGGAGGGAGGGAGGGGGAGGGAGGGAGGCAGGCAGGCAGGCAGGCAGGCAGGCAGGCAGGCAGCACAGATAAATGCACTGGGATTCACCTTCCAGCGCCACACTGCATTGACCAGACATTGGTTTCTAGAACTGACCTGTATACTCCCATGTTGTCACTCACATTAGTGACCATTAGTCCTACTGATTTGTTTCCTTTTTTAAAAATGGATTTTCTTTTTATTTTATGTGCACTGGTGTTTTGTCTTGCATGTGTATCTGTTGGATCCCCTGGAGCTGGGGTTACAGGCAGCTGTGAGCTGCCATGTGGGTGTTGGGAACTGAACCCGGGTCCTCTGAAGAACAGTCAGTGCTCTTAACCTCAGAGCCACCTCTCCAGCCCGATTTGTTTTCTAACTGACAAAAGCAAGTGTGGCATCAGGATGTGTGGATAGGAGCACACGCTGCGTGACCCCTAAAATTGGGACATTTAACCTCTGTGTTGCCCTCACATACTTCTTTGGGGGATAGTAACATTTAAAAATCTGCTCTTAACAACTTTGAAATATTAAACCCTTTGGTACTATCTGTTGTCACCATGATGTAGAGCAGGTGCCCTGACTTTTTTCCTGCTGATGGAAAGTTTGTCTCTTCAGCCACCATGTTCCAAACCACCAGTAAACTGCCCTTTTTACTTTTTTGAAACTATGAAAATTTAGATTCTACATTTTATTTAGATTTATAAGTAAGATCTTATAGTGTATATCTATCTGAGTCTAGCTAAATTCTCTCAGCATAAATGTCTTCTCCAGATTCATCCATGCTGTCATAAATGACAGAATCTCCGTCTTAAGAGTGAATAGTAGAGCTGGGCAGTGGTGGCAACACTTGGGAGGCAGAGGCAGACAGATCTCTGTGAGTTCGAGGCCAGCCTGGTCTACAAGAGCTAGTTCCAGGACTGGCTCCAAAAACTACAAAGAAATCCTGTCTCAAGGAAACCAAAAAACAAAACAAAACAAAAAAGAGTGACTAGTATTCCCTTGTGCATACAAAGTGCATTTTTCTCTAGCCATTCACCTATAGGTTGATTGTAAAGCTCGACTCTTGAGTAGAGCTGCAGCAAACATGGAGGGCAAGGCCTCTCCAGCAAACCTACCCCTAGCCACTCAGTAGTAGGATTGCTAGCTCAAATCATAGCTCCATTTGGATATACAGAGGGCCTCAGTAGTGCCCCTCACACTGCCTACACCATCCTATTCATTCTCCCTCCTTCAGATCCTCACCAGCCTATGCCACCTGTGCCAAGGTCTCTACCCTACAATGAAAGCCTTGGGTTCTGATTCCTTCCCATCACCAACATGACTGCAGAGTCTAATATGCTTCCTTCTTGGACACACTTCAGAGCTGGAAGCATGAGGTTCAACTACTTTCTCCTGATGCGGCCTTGGTACAAAGCCAACAGGGAACCCCACTCTCACAGAGAGGTAATGGTCCGTCTAACTATGTGCATGGCTTAGGGCTCTCATAACATTCAGCTCAGCTATGAAGGAAGAACCCACTCATATTTCAAAGACTAGCCTCAGTGAAGTCCAAATGAGCCTGGACGATATTTAGCTGTGTGGCAGCCAGGTCCCCAGCCGAGCACCCCACATGAAGAGCCAGCCCTTCTGTGTCATCTTATGACCTTGAGGAATACATCCAGAATTCACTCCCACCTTTAAAAAGAATCAGAACCAACATGGAAGCTGCATTTAAAAGTATTTCCTAAGATAAGATGATGTTTGTAAAACCATTAATATCTATGCACAAACAAGCTAAGCTACCTAATAGTAATAATCGGTGAGTGATTGATTAGCAGCTGGATGCTGTAGAAAAGAAGCCCTGAGGTTTTAGGAAGCAGGGCTGTGGAAGAGGCTGGCTTGGCTCACAGGCCAGGTGCAGTGATGGGCAGCCCGGTGGGCGGGTCTAGGGACAGATGTGCATTGCTTCCTCTTCTTATATTTTATCCTAAATGTCTTGGTCTGGAATCTGATGTCATCAACAGATAAATACTGCTTGAATTGTGACCCCGGTCAGTTCCCAGGAAGCGTACCTTCTCTGCCAACATCTCCTGGCCTCATCAGTGCCTCATCACCGTCAGCAGAGCTGCCTGGAACCCAAGTGTTGCACAGGGCTACGACTAACTGAGCCTCTATCCTGCCATCTCTGAAGGTCTCTCATACTCCACTACCAAACAGCACCCAGAGCCACCCCCGACTTCTCATTCGGCTCTGGGCAGTAGTCTGTAGGTTGTCTGTGGGCTTGGTGTCCTGGAGAGGCACCTAGCCTCCACAGAAGCCCAGCTGAGTGCAGAGAAGCTGAGAACAGGAGCAGACAACAGGAACCAAGGGAAGGTGGGGGAGGTTGAAGGCAGTTTGGGGATGAGGTAGTGTTGGAAGTGAGCCTTGAAAAGCAGACAAAGGGGAGAGACGGATGGGAATACTGGTCAGTTTTCCATCACTGTGACAAATAGCTGGGATCTTCAATCTAAAAGGAAGAAAAATTGAGCCAAAAAGATTTAGTTCAGTTTCAGAAGTTTCAGACCATGGTCCTCGGTCCCATGTCCTTGGGGCTCTGGTGGCACAGAGTATCATGGCAGCACAGAGCATCACAGAGGCACAGAGCATCATGGCAGCACAGAGCATCATCAGAGCATCACAGAGGCACAGAGCATCATGGCGGCACAGAGCATCATCAGAGCATCACAGAGGCACAGAGCATCGTGGTGGCACAGACCCTTTGGCACAGATCTGATCATCTTATAGTGGGGAACAAAAGAAGGTAGGAAGGGGCTGGGTCCCAATAGCTCCTTCAAGGACACATCCCTGGTGACCTTAATTCTTCCTGTTAGACCCCACCTCCTAGAGGTCCCGCTGTGCTGGCTGGGTTTATGTCAACTTGACACTGGGAGTGCCATCAGAAAGGAGTAAGCCTTGAGAAAATGCCTCCGACAGATATGGCTGTAGGCAAGCCTGTTCTTTTTGTTTCTCCTTTTGTTTTTTTCAAGATAGGGTTTCTCTGTGTAACAGCCCTGACTGTCCTGGAACTTTCTCTATAAATCAGGCTGGACTTGAACTCACAGAGATCCACCTGCCTCTGCCTCCCAAATGCTGGGATTAAAGGTATGTGTCACTACCACCTCGGGCATTTTCTTAATTAGTGATTGATGTGGGAAGGTGGTGCCATCCCTGGGCTGGTGGTCTTGGTTTCTAAAAGAAAGCAGGCTGAGCAAGCCAGGCTGAGCAAGCCAGTAAGAAGCACACCTCCATGGGCTCTCCATCAGCTCCTGCCTCCAGCTTCCTTCCCAGTTTGGGTTCCTGCCTTGGCTTCCCTCCGTGGACTATGATTCAGGATATGTAAACCATGTAAACCCTATCTTCTCCAGGTTGCTTTGGCTCTTGTGTTTCATCACCATCATAATAACCCGACTAAGACATAGTGCCACAGGCTAGGGACCAAACTCTTGAAACATGGACCTCTGAGGGACATTCACAATGTAAATTATAACTCACTAGAATAAGAGAGAGTTGAATCAGTTAAGACAGGTCCAGGCTGTGAGAACCCTGGAGGCAGAGCAGTGGTGTGCCCCTGCTGGCTAGTGATTGCCGTGCCTTGGGGATTTCTAGTTCTTAAATCTTTGATAGCTCCAGATTGGGCTCTTTTAGGAGGATTTATGCTACAGAAATTGGCCAATGCTACAGATTGGGTTTTAAATTTAATGGAGCATCAGATGACCTGCACAGCGCTAGGCCTTGGGTGTAAAGCATCAAAATTAGCTTGAGTTTGGAGGAAAGGGGCTCTTGGTCACAACACAGAACTTTGTGTTGAGGATGCTGGGCTCTCCTGGAGACTCCACAGATGGAGTAGGCTTTCAGGGAGAGATGCAGCCAAGAACCTGGATGCTCCAAACTGCTGGCTTCCAGTTCCACTGTCTTCTGGCCCCTATCTCTGATTCTGTGCAGTTTTTTGTTTGTCTCCTTTTCTTTGTTTTGTTTTGTCCTCTCCCCCAGCCTCTTCGTTCTCTCTCAAGAGCCTTTCCGTGTCAGTTATCTGGAGAACATGACTGCTAAGGAGCTTACAGTTTAACTATGGCAGCCCCGACACCCGAAGAAGACTCACTTCCTTCTTCTAGTTCCGCATCCGAGAGGACTGTTGTTTACTTCCTTTGGCCTAGTGCCCCTTTCTGGATGGGCCAGCCCCACAGCGGGAGGTGTGATTCAGGAAATGGACCACTAGTCCTTCATTGAAGCGCCCATCCTGAACATGCCAGAGGTGGCCAGCGGTGGTTACCTGAATACTGAAGCTCATAGTTACCACTGGGTATGTGGGGGAGAGGACGGCACTTCTCAGAGGAAATGAAGTCCTTAGCTGAAAGGCAGTAAGTACCAACCTGGAGAAGAGTGGCAAAGGCCCGAGACCACAAAGAGTGTGATATGAGCTGTACCCAGTGGATAACTCAGTCCAGGGAACCCACTGGGGAGAAGTCTCAGATTATATTTCTGTTGTGGATTGCCATGGCTTTGTTGTTGGGGTGAAAATATATGTAACAAGCCAGACCGGATGCACGGGCAGTGATTAGCCAGCAGATGCTCCCATCCAGGTTCAATGTATTCTTGTCACCTGCCTCACCTTCACAGTGTTGACCTGGGTTTCCCCTTCCTTGTGGCTGACTCCACCCTGTTGCTAGTCATCTCTCTCTTTCCCTGGTCACTTGGCAAGTGTTCCCCGTACCCCGATAATCATCCTCTGCCCAGGGTCACATGATGCAAATTCTATCCACATGAATACAAGAGGCGTTTACACCCTCGGTGGCACCTCCCGCAATAACATGGAGTCTTTCTGTTGCCTCTGTTACCCAATGTCAACCTTCAGGATATGTCTTTCCAGCAGCTCAGTGCACTGACTTTAGGACATCTTACTCTATTTTAATAAAAAAGCAGCATTGCACAGTGGCAGGAATATCAAACACGAAGGAGAAATGGTTGAAGTAGAACTGGGGAGAGGTAGGAGCTGGTCCCAGGGCAAGGGCTTTACCAAGTTCAAGGCTGAGCTGCAGAGGGAAGAGGGGGGCCAGGACTGAACAAACGGAAGCTCTAGAGAAGGGCTGGAGCAGGGGAGGGAGGCTAGGATGTAGGCCCATATTTATATCTTTCTTACTTTTGGTTGTTTGCTGATGGATTGTATGTAGACTCAACTGAGCCTCATGGGGCTCCAGATAGACACAGGTTATAATCTGTTAAATCCAATTATAAAAGTTATTATTTAAAAATTTTTAGGGAGTTTGGATTTTTGCTTAAAATACAGAAAAGAACACCAAAGTGACTGAGGCCATGGGTCGGTCGGTGGTGGAGAATGTACGTAGCATACAGAAGGCCCTGGATTCCTTCTCCAGCACCCTCTACTCCCCAAAAGGATATTAAACAATTTTAAGAGCCAGCCCGGCTTGTAAGCTGTAGAGGCAGGAGGATCAGAAGCTTGAGGCCAGCTTCAGATACATAGTAAATGTGAGGCCAACTTGTGCTACAAAAGATGTAGAATCAATAAAAGTAATAATAGTAATAATATTATGAGCTGGAGATATGGCTCAGTGGCTAAAGCACTTACAACAGAGTCATGAAGATTGGATTTGAGATCCCCATAAACTGTATAACAACTTGGCAGATGTGGCGGTAATGCCAGCAGAAGCAGAAACAGGGCCTCCCTGGGACAAGCTGGCTAGCTACACTAGCCAGAATTGGCAAGCAATCAAGGAAGACACCTGGAATCAACTTTGTCAAACACATGCACCTGTTTTATATGTGCCCACACATATAAATATGCAAACAAAAAGGCAAACATACATGCATACAACAGTAAACAGCTCAATGAACTTCTACAAACTGTGCAATTAGCACCCAAATCCAAGAATAAAAATGTTCCTAGCACCCAGGATGCTCCCCTCCCAATCCTTCTTTGTCATTGCTAACCTAGAGAGGCCTCATTTCTAACAAGGGGCATCAGTTCTGTGGCTTCCTATTCTGCGGGTATAAATAGACCAGCATGGTACATTCTCTTTGGGGTCCGGCTGGTTTGGATCAGTATCACACATGCAATGCTGATCACACTGACCATGGAAGCTGTGACTATTCTTGTTAGTGCAGCGAGGTCCACTGAGTAAACTCACTGTGACTGTTCTGTCCGTGTGTGTGCACTGAGGTCTTTCCAGCATGAGAGACTGAGCAGAGCCGCTGTGGCACCCTCGGCTGACTGTTGATGTGGAAACCAGCACTTATCTCCTGACTCCCTAAACCCCCCCCCCCGCCACCCAATGACCTGGCATCAGACCACAGAGCAAACTTAGCAGGCCTGGGTTCAGCCAGCTCAATCATGGAACAGAGGAGTATGAAGCCAAACGGCAAGGAAGACAGAGTCTGATGGAGGAAAAAAACAAACTAAAATCTTGCCCTGTTCTAGGTAGAATATTCCCAGGACTCCCTCTACACACCGATTTTCTGTGCCAACCGAACGAGTGACATCGGAGCAACAGGATGCTTTATGTAACCCCTGACCCAACTACAGTCATGTGGCCCTCAGTATCACTAGTATATGTTACAAGACAAACCCGAAACCTACTTGTTTCGCTGAGACAGACTCTGTCCTCTTCTAAGTTACTTCTCCTGATTGTTTACCTATCTGTTCCTTTTACCTCAGTGTGTATTTGCTTTTAAGAAGGAACTGAACCCTTCGTTATACAGGAAGTAAAACACAATGATCTCAGAGAAGCCAGCCCACCCCTCCGCCTGGTTTGTAGTTAGAAGCAATCTCTGCTATACAAATTTTTACTATATCAGAATTGACATTCACTCCTGCATTTGAATTGCAGAAAGCCACTCTCCCAAAATAACCTCTCAAAGCTCTGGTGACCTTGCCATCTGCATGAATTATGTAGTAGCAAATGTCACGGTCCCATTCATGGCTGCGCCTAATGATCAGGACTCCTGTTTCCTATGTGAAATAGAAGAGGAGGGTGGGGTGGGGACATGGGAAGAGGGGACACACAGAGTAGACATTGCAATGGCTGTTAACTGAGCCATGGCGATGGCATCCTGTGGCAGTCATGGGTCAGGAGCACGTGGGAGCTGTCACCCTGTCAGCTGACTCAATGTATATAAACACCGTGTTTTGGATAAGAATTGGGGAGGAACGTTCTCTCGGTAGTACTAGTTTTTCTACATCATTGGTCAGTTCTTTATTTGGAAGACAAACATTGCCTTGAATAGTTTTGTGTTTTAAAGTGCATTTTGACCCAGGAAAGAGCAAGACATCAAGAGCCCAAAGACCAGGATGTTCATCTGTCACATGTGTACTGCTCACTATAGCTTTGATTGTTGCCAAGAGGCAACATGAGTTTCCTTAGGTAAGCCAGCCTCACCAAAACCATGGCCATTCACGATTCAAGTATTTGTCCTCTGGTCTTTTGTTCTTTCGCATCCCATCTGTAGATTCTGGTTCTGTGAGGAAGGGCCACACATATAAACAGGTGAAACACCTAGACACTAGAAATCATGTTTGGTTTATCCCCGTGATGGCCTTGGTTTCATCCTTCTGGACCTTGAGTATGTAAGTGGGGTTGTTGGGAAGCAGAAGGAAGACCCAGGCTCAAGATCATTGATTAGTGTTTTTAAATTAAGACTTGAGTTGAAAAAAAAATTCATCTCTTTTCTGGAAGCAGACCAATGACCCTCTGGGGCACACTATCTATATCAATACAGTGATATAGCCTCATCCGGGGGGGGGGGTCTTGGGGAGCCTAGAGAGTGTTTTTAGCTTAAAAGATCTTGCAGCCACCAAATACCCAACATTCTAGCGTCACAGCTTTTTAATCATATGGGACCCTGTTGAGATGAGCTTAATTAACACTAACTCGATAGGTAGGCAAATATCAGGTCTAGTGCCGTGACTGACCTTGGATGGCACACTGGCCCTTAGGGAGCATGGGGTGAGTGTGCCAACGGAAAGAAGAGGAAGACATGCTCTTTGTGGCAAGCCAACCCAGCGCTCATATGAAAGGCACAGTGTCTGTCTTCAGGGGGTCAGTTGAGTGATGATCCAACTCGAGATAGTGAAGGTGGAACATACAAGACACGGAACTCAGTAAACTGCAAGTCAATATCCTCCATCCACACCTGAGGAAACTGAGGCCCCGAGAGAAGATGAACTGCTTGACGGAGGTCACCTGGCTTCCACCTCAGACAGTTTCTCTCTTCACCAGTTCCTTCCCAAACATTCTCTTCCAGAAGGGCTGCTGCTGGCTGCGGTAGCTTGAGTGTCTGTGCTGTGAGTCTACGTGGGTCCTCTGCCTTTATTCCTGGGTACAGCTTGGGTATGCTTTGTGACCTAAAGGTTTACATACTAGAAGCTGGGTCCCCTATTAGGGGTGATGGAACCTCTAAGAAGTAGGTCCTAGTGGGAGGTAATTAGGTCATTAGGCATGTTACCCTTGTAGGAGGCCAGTGTGAGTCCTGAGGGGTGGGTTAGGTCTCTCCAGGCTGAATACTTAAGATGGCTATTACATGGCAAGCCTGGCTTCTTTAGCTCACGCTCTCTGGCTTTCTTTCTCACCTTGTGGCATCCCCCCGCCCTCACTGCCCCTTGCGATGTGCTCTTAGCATATGCTACCATAGGAGAGGGCACACAGCCTGAGGTCCCCACCAGAGACTCTAGAGACCAGCCCTGCTGCGGTGTCTCCTGTCTATCAGTCCAGCAACACACACTTTCCTTCTGTCAGTAACGAGTGAGAAGTTCCTGAGTCCTGTCTATGACACCCTACTAACAGAGGCAACTGTTATGTGACCCTAGTCCCCAGTTGCAGCAGGAGGGAACGCAGACTAGTCTCTCGATTAGGGAGTTAAGGAGCAGTGATGACTGGGAACACCTTTTGTTTCTGGCATCTGGGAACAATACATCCAGCCATGGGGATGCTTGTGATACTGTGACCTCTCGAAATGGATACTTTCTTCTTTTTCTCTCTCCTTGTCAGGGTAATAAACAAAACTAGCGCAAGTCCCAACCCTCGCTTTTCTTGCTCTTTGACCTATATGTTCAAAATTAAAATAATAGTTCTCACTTATATTCAGAAAAGAGATCATTACTTGCTGGGGATAAAATTATTTTCTTATTATTTGTGTCACAGGTGAACATGATCTGTGACTAGTGAGACTTGTACTTTTTCAAGGGCTTGCAAAATAAATTCTTCTCTTGCTGTCTGTACTCACATCCGTTTGTGGTTGACAAGGTGATGGCCCAGCCTTCTTTGAAGTCATTGGAAGCCAAATTTTGTTGTATCATGGCAAAGGTTTTCGCTGGATAAAAATGACAAAATAACTGGATGGGTTTCTGGGCTCTCCAGCTAGCTGTGTGCAGAGAGAAGGAATTGCATTTTATCAGGGCTCATAGCTGCACTGAGCAACAGGGAAGCTTGGACTCAGCGAGGGCTTGGGGGGCTCCATGACCTTGCTTTGCCTGTGGTTGGCCCTGGGTTCTGTTCCCATGAATGGAAAGAACATTTTGGATGGCAAAGAAACCCAAGCTAATTAGCCTAAATGACATGTTCATGACTGGCCAGCACCATTGAATTTGCCCTAAAGAGGACAACTGAACCTTCCTCCGTTCCTCAAAGGTTCACTGGGGATTGGAAGAGGGCTGTTGGGCTCTTGTGGCTGTCCTCAGCTTGCTAACTCATCTTGTGAGCATTCCCTTTCCTTAACCTTCCCCCTTAACCTTCAGCTCCTGCTCCACTCTCTCCAGCCTCCATTCTGGCCAGGCCTCCTGCTCTGCCACGTGATATCAACCCATTGGACTTTGCCTTCTCCTTCTGCCCTGCCCTTTGAAGGGGATGGTCTCCGCTCAAGAGCCTTCAATGGCTGTGAGTTACGGCCTAGACTAGCATCCTCTCCTGTTTCTTCCCTTCCTGTAAACTTTCCTAAAAATAAGTCAATGAGATCTTCCAACAAAGCCTCCGGAGCACCCTCCTGCTGATCGCTCCAAATCCTACCTATTTTTCGGGATCTAACTCAATTGCTCCATGCGGCCTCCCTAATCCCTGTGGCTGATGGGGACTTATCCCTGCTCTACACTCTCAGAAGACGTTGTCATTGCCCCTCTCATGACTCCAGCTTCCATTTTCTGCCTTGGACCACTACTTAAAGTTGTCCTAATTTTCTCATAAGACCAGGAATGTCCACATAGATGGAGGGCATATGCATGATTTATCTTTTTATTGTTTATTTATTTAATTTTTTTTGAGACAGAGTCTCGCTGTGTAGCTGTGGTCCTAGACGTCGTTGTGTAGACCAGGATGGCTTCAGGCTTACAGAGATGCACCTGCCTCTGCCTCCTGAGCTCTGGGATGAAGTTGTGTACCACCATAGCTGATCTACCTTTGAAGCTGACAAAGCATCTGGGCCACATGTGACAGCTAGGGCTCAAGTCCAACTGTGATCACATACATGTTTATTCGCCCCCCTCCGGATCTGTCAGTTTGGCATCCTCGTTCTGTTAACGAAGCCACTTTCTTCCCGTGTCACAGCACCGCCTTCTCCCGCAGCCCTGCTCCTTCCTCCTCATCTTTGCCGCTCTCCACGCCTGTTTAAAACTGCATCCTTTCCCCACCCACGGCCACTTCCCAGCTCCGCTGTCTGACAGCCTGAGCTTCTGTGAGACGCTCTGATCTTCAGCATCTCTCATGTCAAACTCACCTGACCAAAACGCGGCAGCTCAGAGTCACAACAGTGCCACCGTGTGAGTGTCCTCCCTTCTCGGGAGCTATAGGTGACCCTGACTGTCCTCACTTATTCACACAGCCTCCCTGGGGGCTGGAGAGTCCTTCCGAGTCTCAACCTCCAATTTGGTTTCATTCCTACCACCTTCTCCATCTCTGGCCTTCCTCCCCCCCCCCCCCCCCCCCCCCCCCCCCGGACTTTATGTTTGACTGATGATCCAGATGGCAGGGCTCTCTATACCCACTTTTTAAATAGAGTTTCTCTCCCCTAAAGATTGATTTCTACAAAGCTCTCAACCTTGGCACACCCCTGCTGCACCTGTGGGACACAGGCCAGGCTCCCTCCTACCCTGCCCTATGCATTTCCCTCCATCGCATCTCTGGTCTTTGTGGGGCAAAGAGGCTCCTTGTCTTCCACCCCTCTGTGCTCTCATTCCTGCCTGAAGGGCCTTCTCCCACATCCTTCATCCAGGAGAAGGCAAACACCTCTTGTTGGAGCACTGAGAAAAAGCATCTGCTAGCACCTGGAGGTCAGAGGAAGGACTTTCTCTTCTGTGAACACAGCTCCATCACCGCTGAACTGTGATTCCTTGTGTCTCAGATTTTACAGACTGTTTGTTACCTTAGGGGAGAGACTGTGCCCATCAGAGGAAGTATAAGGCACAGGGAAGGTCTGGTGCCAATGCTGGGGATATGCCAGCTGGGAAATGGCATGCCCTAGACTGGAGTCTACCCCCACAACTGCACACCCACGCCCAAACCTTGCTTGGGTCTGGAGATAGACATCAGATACTACAACACTAAGCAATGATATCAGTTGAATGTCTTAGACTCTCTGTACCCATTTTCCCCTCCTGAAGGGTTCCGACACTTAAACCTAACTCAAGAGGATTTCGTGAGGTTTAAAAATGGGTTGAGGGCTGAGAGAAGGCTCTGCAGTTAGAGTATGTGCACGCTGCTCTTGTAGAGGACCAGAATTCAGTTCCAGCACCCATGTCAGGCAACCCATAAACACCCGCAACTCCAGTTCCAGGGTGATGTAATGCCCTTGGTCTCCATGGGCACCTGCACTCACGTGCATAAACCTGTACCCAAACTCACAAATACACATAATTTAAAAAGTACGATAAGATCTGTGACAAATGGGTTGAAAATGCTATACTGTTTAAAAGCATCTTCCACAGAGATAGCTTCTGATAAATATTAACTATTCAGAAAGCACAGTGCTTCCAGTATGAATAGTATTTGTCTATATGTCACAGCAGAGACATCCTAGAGGGAAACATGCCTTAGTGAGGCTCTGAGAAGCAGGCCTTCCTGGCCACTACCAACCGGCCATCCCAGCATGCCTTGGATGCTGACTGGATGAGACCAAGAAGCCAGAGCAACAAATACAGTGTGGAATCTTAGACTATCATGAAGACACACGTGCTGCAATTTGCAAAATATGAATGAGTCCCGTAGACGGATTAATAGCGTCAGGCTGATCCTAGCATCCTGGTTTTAGTAAGGGTGCCATGAAGATTTATTTGGGGAATGCTGGGTGAGGGGTACGGCAGACACTATTTTTGCAATCTTTTCTGAGTCTAAAGTTAATGCAAAATAGATTTTTAAAACTCACCTGGGCAAAGCATGCGTATGACCAAGACTTTCCGTTAAGGAGTGAGTTTGGTGGGCTCCCTCCTCTCCCGTCAGACTGTGTACAGTCACGCTGGGTGCCTGCTCCAATTGGTGAACTAAATTGACACAGAAATGGGGAGGGAATAAGTTTACTGAAGGCAGCCATTCAGATAATAGAGACCTTCCTGTTTCAAAGCTCCATCTCGGAGTGCAGGGTATTCAGAGTTACAAGAGTTACAGAGAGACACTGGGTGGGAAATCCTCACGTGGGCTCAGAACTTTCCAGATTGCCATCTCATATGACCACATCTGCATTTTCTTGTCAGACAAACACATTACCTTCCTATAAGTCATTTCACATGAGGGTCTAGAGAGGTGGCAGCGCCCTTAAGAACGCTTGCTGCTCTTGCTGAAAACCCGAGTTCTGTTCCTAGTTCCTTACTGGCAGCTTACAACTGCCTCCAACTCCAACTCCAAGAGATTCCCATCCTCTGAACTCCTCAGGCATCCACACTTGCATGTGCATGTGAGCACACACACCAACACCCCCCCCAAACTCCCACACACACTTAAAAATAAATCTTTTAAAAATCCATATGAGCCAAGGGAAGGAGGAGCTCTGACCCAACCTTTCCCTTGGATTTTAACGCCCGTGTGGAAGAGATGGCCATTAAGAGGAAAATTACCGGGAAGCGAAAGGAGGGGTAACACCCTCCTTCCCGTGAACACATTAGGATTTATTATGTGTGCCCTTGGGGACCATTTAATGCATGTGTCCCTTTGGCCCCCTTCCCTATGGATTTACAAGCACGCTATAAACATGACCATTTCCTTTTTTGCTGGTCCACAGGACCCAACACAGTTACGCTGCAGACCCAGCAATGTACAGCAATTCAATTCAATCAGCCTGTCCTCCATGTATTCCCAGAAAGTGCTTGGCAGATTTCCGAGGAGTACAAGTCTCTAACTCAGTTGAGTTCCTTAAGCTTATTACTGGGTCTCAGAATTCCAGAGAGAATTCTTATATTCACTCTCCACTAAGTTTGGGTCTTACTTTGAGAAGTTTCTAGAAGTAAAATGTTTTCAATTTAAGCGTCTCTTAAATCCTACAGTTCATCATAATCTCAGTGAAAAGGAGGGTTATTCTTTGGGGGAACCCCCCCCCACTGATTTCATATTGAGAGGTATTGTGTAAAACACAGCTCTCACTGCAAAGAGAGTAGATAGTTTATTCTGAGCCGAATGTGACGACTGTGTTGTGGGACATACATTTGGGGTGATGATTACATATTCCTCAAAGGGAGTGATTCCATGAGCTGTCACTGGTTACAGAAGAAAAGGAAGCCATAAATGAGAGCAGCTACCAAATGCATTGGTGGGGCCATAGGTGGGGAAGTTACAGCTCAGCTGGGAGAAACATCCGCTACAAACCTCAGATGCCATCCAGTGCTTTTCTTAGCTTTGGGATTGGCGGGAATTGGTAAGAATACATTACAAAAGTTGGACTGATAAAGAGACGTGAGGTCAGACAGGGGTGACTATCAGGGAACTAAGCACAACCCAAGATAATTTGCTCTGGATCTGCAGTGTTCTGACCTTCTACAATCAGGAGGGAAAATTCTAATCAGCAACTCAGCCTTGTAGAATATTCAGTGCAAATACTCCTCCCAAACCCTGGTTTTCAGAGGCAAATAAACTCTGAAATCCCATCTCCAAAGAGCCTGCAACAGCACCCCATGTGTGGGAACCACCCAGGAGGAACACGAAAAAATGGCATGTCTGACTAAGCCCCACATGGGCCAGCCCAAGGCAGCTATCATTTCCCGTTTACATAGGCATGGAGACAGGGGGACGGACCCTCTCCAAATAGAGCTAACTTCAGGTTTCCTTTGTCACACAAACTCGTGGAAATAAAAGAGATGTGGAGAACTGCAGCATCAAGCCACGTGGAGTCATGTTCATAATTGCCCTTCATGCTCCACCACACAACAGGGCTGATTAGCGCCGGAGTCTCGTCTCCAGCCCCTACCTGACATGGTGATTTGGGCTCTTTGCAGCAAATGATTGCTCATTCTTCAGGCTGTGTTTGCTATTGTCAAGAATGGATGTTTCAATAACAAACCGCGGGGGGAAAACAACTTAAAAAAACATTCTTCCAGCAAACCCTCTTTATAATCTAAAATGAGCCCTTCAGTGTTCTCAAATTCTACTTGCCAAAGCAGTACAGTTTCAACATAGATACTTCTAGAGACAGGACGGAGCGACCAAGGGAAGGGAGGGGGCTAAAGTGGTAGAGGGAGAGAGGAGGAGAGGAAAAGAGGGAGAGAGGGCAAGAGGGGGAAGGGAGAGATGGAAATAGAAGAAGAGAGGGGGATGGAGAAATGGTAATGGAGAGGGGAAGAGAGGGAAAGAGAGAGACACAGAGAGAGGGCAAGGGAGAGACAGGGATGACAGAGGAGAGCTGGAGAAAGGACAACAGAGAGGAAGAGAGGGAGCAAGGGGAGGAGAGATACACACACAAATATAGAGATGAGAGGGGGGGGAGAGAATATTATGCTCTTAACCACTGAGCCATCTCTGGCTCCAGCATCTCGATTTTCCCTGGCTTAGGAGAACGCTGCACACAGGAAGACTTCCCGGTCCCAGCCATATCACCATAGTGTTTTGTCTCTGCCTGCCTCCTTTCAAACACACTAGCAGCTACACTTTACCACTGCAGTGTCACGGATATAAACACAGCTCAGGGTGTAATACATTCGTTATGATTATACTGGAGTTGCCTTCTCTTATTTAATTCTGAGACAGGGTCTCACTGAGAATTGCCCTTCTGGCTCCACCTCCCTGGTGCTGAGATTGCAATCGCGCACCCGCCACACCCGATCTTTCCTTTCGATTTTAGAGGAAGTGAAAGCGAAAACGGCTCTGTGGTCCTCAGAACGCCTCGTGGGCCGTAGTCACTACAGCTACAGCAGCTGAAAGCTAAGTCCTCCTCCTACCACAACCCAGCGAGCTGACCTGGAGCAAGCTACACAGCCTTTGCATGCATCTGCCTCCCGTGCACACAGCTGCCCTGCTCGCCCCTCAGCCCGCGGGAATAGGAGGGAATAGGATGTGGGAACTTGCTACCCTGCTCAGCATCAGGTCATGCAGAACATCACTATGGGGACAGGCCAGCTCTCTGGAATGCGACAGACACAACAAGGGCACTTCTCATTCCAGAAGAGGATTGGGGAGGCCTGCTTCGTCCACAGACACCGGTCACAACAGGCAACAGTCACGAGAAACCAGCAGACCGTGGTGTCCCTACGGGTATAGAGGCAGAGCTGTAGGTGTTCATACAATTTAGGTGATCTGAGCACGTGCTGCCAGGTGCACAGAGAGATCCCACAGCACAGTCTCAACCTCCAGGTCCCTATCTGCTTCCGTCATCCCAAGCATGCTGAGTCTCTAGCTTCCCTTCCCTTTCTCCCTTCTCCCCCACCCCTTCTGTCTTTCTCTTTGACCTCTGCTTTTCCACCTTCTGTGATAGCTTCACATCGGCACTCTTGGCTTGGCCTTCCCTAGGCTAGCAAGTCCTAAAGCCAGGCCTCCCAGGGCCAATAGGTATCAAGAGTGTTGTTATTCTGGCAGGCAAGGCCTTGGCCCATCTCTGTGCTGAGAGCTTTCAGGGTAAGACCAGACTGAGAGGTGAGCTTAGCTATCAGGTGGACTGGAAACCCCGGCAGCGAGCAGCAGAGCTTAGCAGTCACCTCTCTGCCCTGGTATTAGACTGTGGCCACACAAACAGGACAATGGAACAGCATGCAGCGCCAACAAAAAGAGGAGGGAAGAGCTTACAGAATGGAATGGGGTATTGTCCGGGTCACGGTTCTGTGAGAATAAAAGCAGAGGCCAAGAGAAAGGCCCCAGACGTGCTGGCTTCTTCTGTGCAAGTGAGACCGCGGGAAGGACGGCTGAAAAAGACATGTGTGATGTGGTGGGCATGTTGTGGAATACCTGGGTGGGTGGGGTAGGACAGAAAGAGGGTAAAGGAAGAAGGACGCTCTGCTGAGTGTATTGTTGGTGCTGTTGGGAATTTCAGAGCATTTTACACACTCCAAAGAATAGTAAGGAAAATCATCAGGGGCTAGCGCCCGTTGGGGGGTTAGTATTCAAGATGAGTGGTCAACAGAGACAAGTGGTTCTAGCAAATAAAAGAATGACTTCACTCAAAAGAGCAGGGCCGTAAAGCAGACAAGAGGGCCTGCTTGGAAGAACAGCAGACAGGTAACAAACTATAGGCCGAGAGCGCGTTTTTAAAGTGGTACAGGTTTTCCAGTGTCCACACTGCCCTCGGTGGATTCTGAGACTGACCAGATAGCGCTGCGTGTTTCAGGAAACCGGGGTGTCAGGTCTCCGTAGCTGCTAAAGTAAAGGGCAAGTGAGGCTGGCGTGGACCCTGGGGTCTGTTGGGGCGCGGTGTGGGCTCGAATTCAGCTGAGGCCGATACTCATTCTCAAGCGTTTCAGAAGTGACTGCGTGTGTGCAGGCAGGTGAGGCGAGCACGGAGGTCCAGAGGGGACGACGGAACAAAGGCAGACGTCTAAGTGAAGGGCACCTGAGAGAGCTCTTTGTGCTGCTATTTAAGTCGGAAATTATTGCAAAAGAGTTGTAAAGCGTAACATGAGCATTAGTGGGTCACACTAATGAAGGCACCTTTAAGAAAATTCCATTCAAACGGCAGCAATGCAATTTCTAAGTTGACAAGCATCACATGGCTTTAGAGCTGGAGTATAGTGTGCTTTACCCTGCACCATTTTGACATTAAAAAAAAACTGTTAATGATAAGCCATAAAATGCTCCTGTCAATCAAAGAATCAATGGTGCTTATTGCTGAAAGGAACCCAGAACAATTAGCCCAAATTTTCTTTTTCTGTAATTCCTTCTGGATTCGTTCATTATAATTGACACCAACTACAGTTTATTTCTGAAAAACAAAACAGAGGACACAGGGCCCTGCAAACACCAGAAGCCTATCATAGATGGTAAGAGGGGACACAGCAAGGAATCACAGTGTCACATACCACCTGAACCTGGCACTGGTAAGAGGCCACGACTCAGAGGACACGGCATAGTCTGTCCCTAGAGCCATGTGTCTTCATGCCTTGTTTGTCCCGCCTTCCTCCTGCCAGGCAGATGGCGCCATGTCTGCCTCCCTTCTTATGGCAGCCTCAGCTCCTGGGGCTCCACTCCCCAGAGCTTCCTCACTCGGAGACTGGAGGGGAGTTGTTCGTTCTCGAGCCTTAATTTACCCAGGGCAGCAGCTGATTGGTCAGCATGGTTCAGGTTCAATAAACTCCCTTTGTTCTCCTCCTCAGAACTCTCCTCAGAAAGATTCATTCAGGTGCTGTTTTTGTACATAATTCCAAGGGGCCGGGGAGTCTAAAGCATCAGCAGGGGCCTCAGGTGAAGAATCTCTGGTTGTGAGTCGTGCATATTTGCACAACGTAAACCTGGGTTCGTATCCCAGTGGCACGTCTCACTCCGATTGTAGCAAAATGTTCCTCGGATACAGGCAAAGCAGCAGCAATTAGCCTTGCCTCTAATTTCCAGTTGACGGCAGCAGCCGCACGTCTCCGCAAACCATTCCTGCACAGCGCTCGCAGCACTGTGCCCACCTGCAGAGGCAGCAAGTGATGTTTCCATGGATTGTTTAGCTGTATCAATCGCTGCTGCCTCCGCACTTGCCGCCCACGTCATCCTCTTAAGACGGGTGTGAATTCTAATCTTTCTTCCTTCCCTCTTTCCCACCTCGATGCTGGGACGTACAGAACCCCATCAAAACAACTTCTCAGCCATGCTTTCCCAGGTTCCAGATCACCTTCTCCCACACCACCCCAAGTTGCGTGCTTTGGTCAGGATTCTGAGTCATGAAAGCAAACAAGAAACAGAAATAGAACTCCAGTTGACTTGAAAGAGAGGCTTGCTAGCTTATCGCAGAAGCATTGGCTTATAAAACTGGAATAGTCCCAAGGAAGAAGAACTGATGTTAGATACAACAGTATCTGGGGACACAAAGTAGGTCACCAGACCAAGACCATGGCCGACTTCCTACTCATCAACCCCAAGGCTTATCTCAGACAGAACCAATCCACAGTGACCTCCGATCAAGTCTGGCTTAAATCCACCTTCTAGTAGCATCCCTACTAGAGGGAATGCCTTTCTGCCCCAACAGTTCATTAGAGGAACATTGATCTCATATGCAGCACCAAGCCGATCACTGGGGCTGGAGAGACAGAGATACTCCCTGGCCAGGCAGTGGTCACATGGATACCTGGGAACTTGTCCAGCATGACTGCCTATCTCCAGGAGGTCCATCTCCCCGGGGACTAACTATGTGGAGCAAGCGAGGGCTCCTAGACAAAGTGCCGGACCTCCTATCAGAAGGCAGGGATAAGAGTAGGCACTGAAAAGCAGCAGCTCCCAATTTTAACTGCTAGTCCATTTTTCTCCACTTCCTTCTTGAAATTTCAGTTTGTGGCAGCTTCGCACACCCCAAGACAAAGACAGCAACTTTAGGGCCCAGTACCCCCCCCACCCCGCTTTTCTAACATGCTCCTTATACTGTCTCAGATGGACAGTGACAATGGGAGTTTATCTTGACGATGTCAATTGCCCACAGCAGGGACAAGAACACGGATGGATTTTCCAGCTTCATGTTACTCTTAGTGGTTTTGTGCTATCAGGTTATTATTAGTGGGTTTATAACATTGAGAGATAGTCCCATCTATAGGTATGTGGGCTTCATAGTTTCTGGCTCAGTAAGCAAGGCCATCTGCTCATAATTAAAGGTAATTAGGAGGACTGTAGATGTGACCTAGAAGTGTTTCTAAAATCTCACAAAATCTCCGACACTCTACTTTTTTCTTGTTGCACAACAGCCGGCGCTATCGAGCTACATCACTCCTGTGGAGCCTTGGAAGAAAGCGATTTAACTTTCCCAGCTCTACTGAATGCTATCACTCGCCCTGCCTGCTTACAATAGGATCCATCAAGCAAACTAGATAAGTGTGTGCATGCTCTTTAGAAATTACAACCCAAAAGCAAGATGGTAGGAGCGTTAAACAACAATTAGAGCCACTTACTAAGCCATCCAACAATTATTTGCAAAATATGTGCCATCCTGAAGCATCTGTGGCATTTCCAAGGGCTATAAAAACAAACACCGTGGTTTCTAAAGCAGTGCTCTACGAACAGGCTATGCAAACCATTGCAGCATCAGGGAACCGGCTATGTGTGTCACAAGCACCCATCAGAGAGGCGATTCCCCCAGGAGAGCCGGGTATTTCAGACAGGCCTCCGAGGATGGGTGTTATCACATACGATGGAATGGGGGCAAGGCTGTGCCTGGCCAGACAGAGAGCATGCCGGCGAGCCCCTGAGATTCCCAAGTGACTTCCTGATAGCTGGCTTATCCATCTTTGCCCATGCGTGCCCACATCCATCATTCTCACCGTCTCGGTCTTTATTGAATTTGCAGCCGTTTTGAAGAATATGTGGCTAAATATTCTTTGTCACCTAACATTGGGTATCATATATCTTTCCTTCACTTCTTTCCTACTTTGATTTTCAATTTCCGCTTCTCTTCATCAGAAATTAGAACTATTCTATCTGGTTGTCCAGGGTAGAAACGGCGAGTTTTCACCTTCAAAATTTCTGTTATCAACCCAGATCGGAGCCTACCAAATTGTGCTTTCTTTAATAAAAGTAATTTCATATAAAATTCTCACCTCAAAGTAGGACAGAGAGATATACCATACAAGCAACTATATTACATTTTTTTTATTATTATTTTCAGGTCTGGAGAGATGGCTCAGCAGTTAAGAGCACTTACTGCAGAGGATCCAGGTTCAGTTCCCAGAACCTATATCAGGTGGCTAAACACCACTTGTAATTCCAGTTCCCAGGAATCCAACAACCTCTCAGGCCTCCTCGGGCACTTGCATGTGTGTGCACAAACCCAGGCAGGCACACACATACCTATAAATACATTTTAGAATCTTTTTCTAAAAATCCACAATAGCAACTTGGTTTCTCCTAACTAGATGACTCTTTTGGTATCCATCCTGACCGTGTGTCTTCAGCTCCATGCTCAGGGTTTCCCGGTTGTGCAACCTCAGGTTCATGTCAGCCATGTGGTTCAGCAGAAATTCTCCATGTTTATGTTCTCCTCAGCCCAGGTGTGAATTCTCTGTGTCATTCTCTCCATTCACGAAACAGGCTGAGCCAATCCTCACTCCTCTTATGAAAGTACAGAATAATGAATTTTTTAAGTAAAGGAAGGGAATTAGAGAAAGACAGACAGAAAGATATAAAGACAGAAAGACAGATAGGCAGACACACAGAAAGAGAGAGACTGACTCAGCTTGGAGCCAAACCATGCAACTCTTAGCTGCGTCAGACAGCTCTGGCCAGACCTGGTGATGTCCGGGTTATGCTGCCTTCTGGTGTGCCAGAAAAAGTGCTGCTCAGATTCCCACATGTACCAGGTTATTCTCCTGGGTACAGAAAAGTGAATGAACAAATAATTGAGGCTTTGGTTCAGGAAGCCCGAACCTCCTCTGTCAAGCTACAATCCAGACAGAGAGAACGGATCCGTCTTCACAGTGATCCACACTCATTAGGAGTGAATCAAGCCGTTTAACCACTAAGCGCTTTATTTAATCACTGTTGCAGGAGACAATAGAAAAACAAATTTCAAAAGCAAGTGTCTTCTTACCTCCATTACTCATCATGACTGGAGCAGCTCTCTAAATGTCTACACCCAGCTTCCGCTGCTTATGACATTTTAATGGCTCTCCATTCAGACAGTTTTGCTTGGAAGAATGGGAGTCAGTTGGGTTCAGACAATCCGGTTCTGTAACTGGGTCTCAGAGGATGTGAGGGGCTGAGGGGTCTCTCCAGAGCTGGGCCTGCTGTTTCCAATCCAGTGTCCTCCATTGATAACTCATCAGTGCTGTTTGCTCTGTCATTGCATAGAGAAAATGATGGCTGACCTTAAACTCAGATCTGCTTGCCTCTGACTCTTGAGTGCTGGGACTAAAGGTGTGTGTGAGCTATCACTGCCCAAGTAAGTTCCAGGACAGCCAGGGTTACACAGAGAAACCCTGTCTCAGTAGAGAAGGAAGGAAGGGAGGGAGGGAGGAGAAAGGGAGGGAGGAAGGGAGGGAGGGATGGCATCCTGACTTGGCACCATGTGTGGGAGATAAGCCAGGGTTGGGGAAGTGTAGAGCAAGGGGAAGGCCCTGTGGCAAGGACTACAGCCATGGTCCACACACTGCTGGTTTCCATTGACCCTTTCACTCTTAACATTTACAAGTAGTTATCAAGGGCTTATTGAAAGATATACTACATCAAGATTAGAGTGAGAGCCAAAAATGGGAACATCACCCCAGGGAAGAGGTGATCAAGGACAGAGAGAGTGCCCCAAATGATGGTTGTTACAGTGTGGACCTTAAAGGCTCCTAAAGGCTCTTGTGTTAAAGACTTGATCCCCAACCTGAGACGCTGCTGGGAGGTGGGGGGTCTTTGAGTGTAGGATCTAATGGGAGGTCTTTAGGTCACTGGGACTGTACCCTCAAATGGAGCCACTGGACTTTGGAATCTTCGTCCTCTTTCCCACTGAACTATGAAATAAGTCGTCTCTGCTTCCCCACTGTGATATGTGAGGCTGGCATACCTGCAAAGGAACAGGGCCAATCAACAGGGACTTAAAAACTTGTCCAACTGTGAACTGGAAAGGAACCTTTCTTCTCTTTAAGTAAGTTTGTCTTGGGTATTTGTTACAGTAACAGAAAGCTGGCAGGTGGGTGAAGAAGGGAGATTCCCAGGTGGCCAAAAGATCAACCAATTGAAACTGGAGACTGGAAGAAAGAGGAGTCTATGTGTTTTGAATATTCAGTGACATGTACCACGGGGAGAGAGTTTATAGACCTAGGAGTAAGAAACCCTTTGAAAAGCAAGCAAAGCAGGCAGCTGTTCGCCTTATAAATAAAAGCTACGAAAAGTTACATTACAAAGGAAATGGAAACAGCTCAGCTGTGAACATGGTATCCATAACAACAGTTTAAGCCTGAGGCACAGAGCAGATCAATATTGCATAAATGTATTGAGAGGTTGTAGAGGAGGGAGACGAACCTGAGGGGCAATCGACAAAGGCTTGAATTTTCACCCACCCTCCAAAGGAAGTCGACACATATAATCTGAAGCTGAGAATCAAGACGTCATGATACAAGTGTGACGTTTAGAAATAGCTAGCTAAACATCTCCTAGACAGTTTGAAAAAAAAAGTTAGAGGAGCAAACGCTGGTTGCTTTAGGACTGGGAATAATGGAAGGAACGTTTGTTTTTGTTGTTGCTGGGTTTTTTTTTTTTTTTGGTTTTTGTTTGTTTGTTTGGTTTTGGTTTTTTGAGACAGGATTCCCTTGTGTTTAGCCTTGGCTGTCTTAGAACTCACTTTCTCTGTAGTCCAGGCTAGGCTCAAACTCAGAGATCCGCCTGCCTCTGCTTCCCAAGTGCTGGGATTAAAGGTGTGTGCCACCATGCCTGGCTAAGCAGGGAACTGTCTGACTACCTCAGTTTTATGCATATATAACATGGCTAAAAATACCTGTAAAAGCAAACAAAAGCAGCTATATGTGTTTTAGTGTTGTTTTTAATCATAAGTCATAGTGCTAGATAAAATACAGAAATTTCAGTTGAATTTGAGCTCTCTCTGTGCGTGTGTGTGTGTGTGTGAAGTGTATATATGTATGTGTGTCTCTGTGTGTGTATGTCTGTGTGTGTCTCTGATGGAACCTAGGGTCTCACAGCTACAAAGCGAGTACTCTGTTACTGAGCCATGCAGTATATGACTGAACCTTGAATTTCATGAACATCAAGTAATTTTTAAGTAGGTTATACTCCAAACATTGAATGTGATATGGTTTATTAGAAAGATAAATGTTGAGCTAAAATTCAAATTTAGTGTTTTGTATTTTTTATTTGCTCAACCTGACACCCATAAATCACAGGGATTTGTGTCACTAGCTGTTTTGTATCTTACAGAGACCACTTTGTAAACAAGGGAGAAATTTCTTTAGAGTCTTATTTCCATGAGGTTGTATATTATCTATCAAACATTGAATTTTTCCCCCTTCTAAACAGTCTGAACCATGCAGAGAGACTGATCTAGACTGGAGAACTGCCATTAGAAGTTGTTGCTCTGATAAAGTCTACCCCCACTCCCCGGTCTAAATTTGGTGAAGCCACCACAAATTTGGTACTGAGGCAATGAGCAAAATGGCTACACTACCCAAATGTCAAAAGTTAAAACAAGGTGAAGAGGAAGCAACAAACAAAGCCCCGTGTGGTTTTCTAAGCCATTGGCCCCAGAAACATATTCAGAGCTAGCTGGTATCCCCAGGGACCCAGCCTGGAGTCAACATCTTTCAGAAGGCGCAGAGTGTGTCTGGGAATAAGGCCTTTCTCTTCACTTCACCAGACAAGCATTAGTCATGACACCCGGGCAGGCCACTCGTTAAGGATGCTGAGTTTGGCTCTTTGTCCCTGTGGGAAAAGATTATCTGTCATCAAGGAGATACTAGCCTTGGCTTCAGGAGGAGGGAATAAATTATCCCCTACTCGACACCCTTGCTGGCTCGTTAGCAGCACTGTTCAAAGGCACCAGGAGAGGAGGAATTCTAAAGGGAAATGAACACCCACCGACAACAGACTTGCCACTTGCAGGCTGACACTGGGCAGACTCTGCTTTGGAGCAATTAGCCAGGATCCATGCAGCGTGGACGTCCTCTGCCTTGCTCAGGAAGCACCCTGCTCTTGCAGTAGGCACAGCCATGTACTTCTGCTCTGGGTTTGTCTAGTTGTGAACAGCATCAAGAAGTGTGTTGGCCTAATGGGTGTGTCTGGGAAGTGCTTTCTATGATGGGAGGGCACAGCGTAGGTGCTGTGGGACAATGGTCTGTACCCTGTCACTTGTATTTTAAATAAACGCTGTTGGCCAGTAGCCAGGCAGGAAGTATAGGTGGGGCAACCAGACAGGAAATAGGGGTGGGGCAATGAGAATTTGGGGAAGAGGAAACAATCAGTCTGCAGTTGTCACCCAGATGCAGAGGAAGCAAGATGTGACTGCCTCGCTGAAAGTTACCAAGCCACATGGCTAACACAGACAAGAATTATGGGCTAATGTAAGTTATAAGAATTAATTAATAAGAAGCCTGAGCTAATGGGACAATCAGTTTATAATTAATGTAGACCTCTGTGTGATTCTTTGGAACGTAACAGCTGCAGGACCTGGTGGGACAGAAACTTCAGACAACAGGTGAGGAGTGTGAGCTCTCTCTAGAGTGGGAAGAGATGGACACCTAAAACCTGATTATATCACTTACTTATGAGCTGGGTTCACATTGAGCCAGCAGCTGCTGCCTTTGTTTCCTCATCTGCGAAACGGGTTTGACGAGTCCTTCTCCCTCACAAATGGCAAAGAGCAAATCCCTACTGAATGTAAACTCATTTTGATCTGGACAACCTCTCCCCAAAGCTGTCCCATCATAATACGTCCTTAGACCCACGGGATGATCAAATCTGAACTCTGGATCAAAGATGATGGGCAGAACAATGTCTGTAGGTGTGCAAGATCCGTAGCATGAAGGGAAGCCGCCATGTGGGTGGAGCCAGTAGTGGAATTACCAATGGAGCTGCTGGTTGGGATACCAGGAAACATCTACCTCCCAGAATGTTCCTGGCGATGTACAGAGTGGGCACTTCTTTTCTGAACCCGTAACTAACACGTTCATGGGATCCAGAAGCACTTATAAGATGCAGGTAGTTTTGGCGAGCACTTGGCACAAGCTTTTCCAAGACACCTGGTGGGAAGTGGTATTGGGGGTGCGAGGACTGAAAGAAGATGGGGAAGAGCATTTTATCCTGATGTGCCCCGAGGCAGAGGAGACAGAAAAGAAAGACTTACCCCAAGATGCCATGGTCACCCAGTCCTACCTTACACAGTACCAAACCTATATAATCATATATGACCTGTTTCTTTGGGAAACAAAGATTTATGGAAAAATGACTGTTTGCTGATGTTACTAGCCATTCCTCCCTTCTACATCATTGATAAAATGTGTGTGTGTGTGTGTGTGTGTGTGTGTGTGAGAGAGAGAGAGAGAGAGAGAGAGAGAGAGAGAGAGAGAGAGAGAGAGAACACATACATACCATGACGCATGTGTGGCTGTCAAAGGACAGCTTGTAGGAGCTGATTATTTCCTTCCATCATGTGATTCAGGGATGGAATTAAAGTCATAGTCTTGTCAAAATCAACACTCTTTCACAACGTACATGTGTGTCCGTCTTTCCTTGTCATATGGCCAAGTACTACGCTGGACAAACAGACGGGGTCAGAAGTACCATATAGCAACTTCAGGCAATGTCTTTAAAAGATGGCAGACAGGTGGATCTTGCCACCCTTTCTCACTCTTCTGGAGTAGGTGAGCATGGCAGTGGGAGAAGGGGGGGGGGGGGGGGGGGGGGGGGGGGGGGGGGGGGGGGGGGGGGGGGGATGGAAGCAGCATAGAAACCTGAGCCCTTGAGACTGGGAACGGCCATGCCTGCACTGGATCATTCCTCAGAACGTTGTGTGTATGCGTGTGCATGTGTGTGTGTGCACACGTACATACGTGTGTACAGGTATGGAGGCCAGAGGTTGACGTCAGGTGCTTCCTTCTATTTTTGTGCATCTTGTTGGTTTCAGGACACACCTTCTCATTGAACATGGAGCTCAGCACTTCAGCTAGACGGGGTCAACAGGCTCCCAGGGCTGCCTCTCCTGTCCCAGGTAGCCCAGCACTAAGGCCACAGATGTGTGCTGTTGTCCCTAGCTCTTATGTGGGTGCTGGGATCCCAACTCAAAACCCCCACACTCCCACCAATCCAGCTCCCCAGCCCAGGATGTCTTCCTTCTGTAAGCCAATTTTACTGTCTCTTCATTACACACATCGGAACCTAATTCTTCCAACAGACACATCTTCTAAACAAGAAAGATTGGAACCATTAGAAAGAATGATTAAAGCAAGCCAACGCCAACAGAAAGGACTCTCGGGGTGACTGCAGGACCAGATGTTTTCATTCCAGATACCCAGGAAATAGGCTTTCAATCTTGCGTGCCCATTCAGAACACAGTAGACAAAACCCCCTTTCGTTCTACTTTATTTCTGAAAAAGTTTTGCTTTGTGCCTGGGGATGGACGTGTTTCACAGTTTCCTCTGGATCCTTGTAATTGCCTCAGCATGAAGGACTTCTCATGTTTTCAATCTAAATTAAATTAAAGACTTTTTGAATCCTGGGTCTCCACACTCCGTGTGGCGTCAGTGTCCTTTCCGTTCCTCACGGCTGGGAGCTGCTCAAAGGGAAGCAGCTTATGCGCCCATCACTTTTCCAGCCCGTCTCCTGGCTGGTGACCTTAGCGCCTTCTCTGTAACTGCCTACAGCCAATCACCAGTGTGTTCGTCTCACGGCCAGAGAAATTGGCTTGTGTCGTCACGCTGACGCTTCATATGGTTGATCTGGGCTGTTGTTCACAGCTGGCATCTGCTAAAGCCAGTCTCCGACGGATGATTTACCACAATTATCCCAGTTACCGGCTTTAGTCTGTGTCTCACATCCTGAATCTCCAGGAAATCAAGGCAGACCACAGGAAGCAGAGCTATTACCCAGTCGGGGCTTTGTGTCTTCTTATATTTAGATTTCACGGGGACAGTGACTCTAGAAGCCGTGAGGCTTCACATTTCCAACGCATCTGCCACAGGCGGAGTCGTGACTCGGGATTATGGGAGGAGGGGATACGACCACTGTGTCCCCTCCCTGATGTCATTGAATCGGCCGCAGGTCCCTCTTTCCTGTCTAGCACACCCAAATAACAACTTCACAGGAGCAGTCTGGGAAGCCACACCTGGGATAATCCTGGGGCAGTGAGGGAATTTTTGATCCAGCTCTCTGTAAGGGTGTAACAGTCTTGCCAAGGGAGCCAACAGGGTTAGTGGCTATGGAGATGGGCAGACATAACTCCCTACGGTTCTGGATAAGGGTGTTACTTCTTAGATCCTCAATGTCCTTGTCTGTAAAATGGGAATAATAGGTCTCACTTCTCCAGCACATGCTGAAAACTGCAAATACATGCACATGAAGACACGTGGTGCTTAGTGCAAGCTAGGCCAACACTGACCATCAGCTTTACTGTGATGATGGCTTTCAAGACTCAAAGTGGTCTTATTTGTAGTCAAGGATGGAGACTTTGAGACTCTGAAGTCTCCCTTAACTTTGACACCACCGGGAACTGGGTTTGCAGAAAGAGCCCTCCTGATATGGACTGTATGCTCCCAGCTCACGGAGAAACAGGGCAGAAGACATGGACATTCCCTGCGAGGTAAATTGTGAGGCTGGGCAGACTTTGTAGCCACGTTAGCAGTTAGGGTTTCAGCCGAGGGTGTCTTCTCAATCCACATGAAGAACTTCCTAAGCAATAGGCAGATGGTTTCTTTGTGAGGGGGAGAGGAGATAATTGGAGAGTAGTCCCTTAAAGATGCAACTGTATATCCACAGAAACTAATTCTGTAGAATCTTAAACCCGGTTCAGAAATTTCTAGGGATGCTATTTGTCCTAAATCATCTTAGATGTTCTATGTGGACTTTACTGGTGCTGGGCCACTGGTGTTTGTTCAGGCCTAGCCCAGAACCCCTATTAACTTCAGCCACCTCCCTCCTTGTGCAGTGAGGTCTGGACTCGGGATCTGGGCTCAGCGTGTTGGCAAACTCTAAAATCACGAGTGCTGTGTTTTCCGCCCCGCTTGGAACAACATGAGGACAAACACTATCCCCACCATCTGTCTGAACCGGCTGGTACTGGTTTGGACAACAAGCAGTGGGACTTTTTAACAGAAAGAGAAGCAGAAAAGCACATGGGGCCGAGTATAGAACCCACTGCCCAGCCACAGCACAATGGCGAGCTGGCTGGAAAGGGTGATGGCAATCCTCAAAACTCAAGGCAAACTGGCCTTTAACTTCCAGAACTGACCCCAAAATGGGAGTTAGTCTACCTGCTCCCTTGATGGACAAGAAAACAGGCCTGTGTTCTAATAACCCTGTAGAACCTTGGACAAATTGTTTCACAAATCATGACAATAATGTCTAACTTAAAGTCTTGTAAAATTAAAAGTATTTCAAATAAGAAAAAGAGGGGCGGAGCTTATTCAATAACTATTTTGAGACATGAGGGTAGACTAAGACTTACTTATCCTAAACCAGAAAATCTTGGTTCTTTAGTCTTTCCTCCCCCTTGACTGTGGCCTCTGGGGATTTCTTATCTTCTATGTTTGTGGGGTTTGTTTCATGGCTAAAGTGGGGGAAATAATGTACACTCTCTTCCTAAAATTTCTTAAAAGATCAGATGAATTAATGTATGATAGCGCTGTGCAGCCAACAGGTCACAATCACAAGTGTCAGGGAAGTATATCCCTCAGTAAACAAGTTGCCCAAACTCACAAACCATGTGTACAAGAGATAAGATGTAGGCATTTACCATAGTCCCCACTTCTTTAATGGTAGAAGATACATTCTTTTGGTTTCAGGAGTTATTCATAGACTCCAGGCTTCAAGAACCCAGCAATTTCATCTTCAACACACAATCATCAGTTACAGGGTCAGTAGTACCAAGCATTTCCTGAGAATGCACACGAGATAGCCCAGAAGGCACCAAGCACCTTGAAGGAATTAAAATTAATGGCAAGGCTATGCAATGCCCCAGTCTGGACTCTCCAGTTCTTCGGGAACCTTCTTCCTCTCCTCCTGGTCATTTCCACGTGCCACAGTCAGTCTTTCCTGCGCTCGCTCTGGATGTCCCCTGTTTCCTGTGTGCTGCCATTCTCAACAACACACAGGGAACTCAAGAAAACTCAACCAGCCCCAGCTCTAGGTCCTGCCGTTTATTCTGCAGACCCATCTCCAGCACTGCAGAGATGAACCTGGCTACGGCCCTGCTACTGTGTGGAGAATCTATCCCTCCCACCCTGAAGCTGGGGTGCTGGAGAAAGGCATGTCAGGGCAGATGGCTGAGGCCAACCTGCCAGGTTCTCTAACTCAAAGCAAGTGTAGCAAGGACAGGATATGAGAGGGAGGAGCGGTGGTCCCCAGGAGGGCAATGCCAGAGGGGCTCTCAGTACATAGTTGGCCAGCTTGGAGCCAGGAGCTCTGGCCTCCTAATGAATCCCCAGAGATCAAGGCCAGCCCTGGACAGCCTCCAACGCTGGCTGCTCCAAGTGAGCCTTGCAACTTCCTGGCAGGCTGGGTGTGTAGCCTGGTCGCCTTGACCACCGAGGGAGAAACCTTGGGAACGTCTGCTTAGGACGCTGTGCCGCTGGGTCCTGGAGTGATACCTACCACCTGGGCTTGCTCCCTTGCCTTTACCCTCCCTGACCTGGGGATTCCGGAGCATGCTTGCCCAGAGCCCTCAAAGTAGCCCTCTGCTCACAGCACACCTTACTGTTTTAACTACATTTCTCAAGCCGAAGTTGCTAACGAGGTTGGAGAAACGGGTGAAAAGGAAGACAGTGGTGGCGCTGAAGGAGCTGAGCCAGCAAACCCATGAAACTAAATGCCGACGGGAAAGGCTGCTGGAGGACAGCAGGCAGCTACTGGAGGAGAAATACCGTGTGCAGGCCGAAAACCAGCTTTTCCTGGAATACC
This sequence comes from Alexandromys fortis, assembly GCF_014885135.2. NCBI lineage: Eukaryota > Metazoa > Chordata > Mammalia > Rodentia > Cricetidae > Alexandromys > Alexandromys fortis. Next base: position 8,917,237 of record NW_026067925.1, on the reverse strand, counting down.
TGTGTAAGAACAAGGAGCAGTGTGAAAAGAAGCAGGAGGCCCTGCGGAAGCAGTATGCTCAAGAATGTGGCGAAATAGAACAAAGGAGACAGGAACTGGCGTCCAGATATGCCCAGAGAAACTCAGCCCTTCAAGCCCAGCTCCTGCAGGGCAAAAAGACCCAGCAGGATTTACAGCAGCAGCTGCAGGCACTGAAGATTGTTTACACCATAAAGGAGTGGCAGGACAGGAAGATACAGACCTTGGAGAAGGAGAAAGAGAAAATCCGAGGTGAGACAGCGGCCAAGGACCGGGAAGCACACATCCAATTTCTGCGGGAAAAGGCCCGGATGGAGAAGGAGCTGGAAGAGTTGCGCTTGATGGAACTGGGACAGAGCAGCACCAAGGGGCCTAGGAGGGAGTACAGGGCCTTGGCGCTGGCCTGCAAGCAGGCTCATTTCGAGTTCTGTGACAGCCTCCACAGAGAGAACCAGCAGCTACGGAAGGAGCTTCAGCAGCTGAGTCAGGAGTACCGCAAGGTGGAGGCTGTGAGAATCCGTTTAGAGAGAAGGCAGCAGCTGGTGAAGGAGGAGCAGTGGTATCTAGAGGCCTTGATCAGAGGGCGACAGCGGCTGCAGGCAGGACGTGAGCGCCATCGTGGTCATAATCCGTGCCTCAAGGAAGAGCATGCTTCAAAGACCATGCTGAGCCCCAAATCAAGAACAAATTAAAAGTAACAGCTACCATAACTGACTAAGGAATCTGAGCACTGGAGGTAATCTATAATCAAAGCATCCATCATGGAGAATGGAATTGCGCTTTCATGATGGGCAGTTGTCGCAATATCCGGTTGTGCTCCTAGTCTGAGGTCCACATCCAGGCCCTCTGCCCCCTGGGCTGTTGTGGGTTCCAAAGATTTAGAACATTTGGAAAACTTTTTTTAAAAATTGTTTTTGTTTGTTTGTTTTCTTGTTTGTTTGTTTGTTTGTTTTGAGACAGGGTCTCTTTGTAGCTTTGGAGCCTTCCTGAAACTTGCTCTGTAGACCAGGCTGGCCTCGAACTCACAGAGATCTTCTTGCCTCCCGAGTGCTAGGATTAAGGGCGTGTGCCAACAACACCTGGCTTGGAAGACTTTTTAAAGAGTTGTGCCACACATTTTTATAGCAGCATTTGAAATTCTCAGATTGCTCATTGGCAACATGTATTTTAGTTCAACCACACTTATTTTTTTTTCTTAATATGTACTTTTTAGTCACAAAGTGAGATATATAATTCATATGTTCTATGTATTTTTTTCCCATTTGAAACAGCTAGGAGTCATATTTTAAACTGTAGGGCTTTGCTGTTTGTTGAGAGGGTTGTATCCTTGCATTTGTTGAACTGTGGTCCAGGAGAATGGTCACGTATTTTGTTTGGCAAGGCTCCTGCATGGAAAAATGTGGTTGGCTTTATGGTTCTCAGAAATTATTGGTAATGAAAATTTTTAAAGTAACTTTCTAGAGTTTTCAGCTTTATTGATATGTAAGTGGATTTGTTTAAAATCGGATTAAAAGGGGACTTCACTTTTCAATGTGTCTTATCATTTAACATTGCTGATGAAATGTGTGCTTTTCCATTAGACAGTAAAAACAAAACCTACTCTTGATAATTTCTCCCCCCCCCAGCTTTAAAAATGCAGTATTTCTACGTCTATGTGGTATTTCTATAGAGTATTCATTATGTCTCATCGTATTATTATCACCCGTCGATGAGGTGATAGAACATTTTCGTGATGAGATGAAATGGGGAAATGACGTAAGCAGCATGGCCCAGAGTTAGGTCACTACATCATGGTAGAAAAAAGGCTATGTAAAAGTAAAACCAAAAGTTTGCTTTTGAGTTGAGAGAGGGTGGTTTCAGGTGAATGGTAACGGGAACTGCCCCCCCCCCCCTTGCAGCAGCGAGGGGGAGAATGGAAATGGTCTCCCAGCAGCTGTGTAAGAGAAGCACAAGGATGCAGTGAGATAACGGTTCAATTGTTCTGCCTAACGAGATGACAGAAATTACTAGATGACAGGAAGCTAAGCGGTATGGTGGGAGACTAGAACTTACAGAGACCATTCTTCCTTGTCTACCATGACTTAATTTAAATCTGTTTGTTAAGAATTTTTGTTGTTTTGTTTTCTAAGCTCTAGGGTAAACAGGAAGAGAGAGTTATTTAAAAAAAAGAGGGAAAAAAGAGAAAAATAAAAAAATAACAAAAAAAGAAGAAAAAGAAAAAAAAGAAAGTAAAAAAACAAAGAGGGAAGGCAACGTTGTAGCAATCACTGAGCAAGGCAGAGAGGATGGCGGTGAGGGGGACATCAGTGGGCAGGAACACTGTCCATTTTCCTAAGATGCCATCATGCCATCATTGTCCGTGGTGCCAGTGGCCCCTGCCCTGGGGGTGTTTGTTGGAGAACAGATGCGGAAGAGTGGAGCCCACAGTGCTGACAGGAGCAGTCCCGTCAGACTAAATACATTCCTTGAGCAATTTCCCTGATGAGACAATGTATACCATTCTCAAAGCAACATTTTACAGAAACTCAAAATCAAAACCAGATGCCCACTCTGTGTTGTCAAACACTTCTCAGCTAGAAATTACTCAGGCAGAATTACTACTGGGATATTCAAGAGGGAAGGAGAGTAATGCTTTACTGTTGTGTGGAATCTCTGGTACTGTAACAAATAACCGAGACAAGCAATTTAGGAAGAGAAAAGGGCTGATGTGGCTCACGGTTTTGGAGGCTGTAATCTGTAATACCCTAGTCCCATTGCTTTTCAGCCTGTGGCAAAGCTTGCATCATGGAGGAAGCACGAGGCACAAGAAATGTACTCTGAAGACTGAGACAGGATAAGGAAGAAGCTGAGGTCCCTCTGTCCCCTGCAAGCCTCCCCTTCTCCCAGTGACATCTTTCAAAGGTCCCTTGCTTCTCTTAGGTCTATGGTCTAGAGACCAAGGCTTCAATATATGGCATGCGTGGTCACTGGTTATGTCACTTGATGTCTGCCACTTTCTCAGTGCCAACTAAGGAAGCCCTGCCTGAGGCACCGGTGAGGGATAGATAACTGGCCTCTGCCCATCCAACCTCCACACCCAGAAATTTCACCCTGCCTGTGATTAGAAAGAATTTTGTGCAAGTTTTCTGTTTCAGTTTCCTCAGGGAAACTTTCACACCCTCTGCCTTCAGTGCCTAGAGGAAGATGCTAGACCACCCTGGGAGACACACCCTTCTTCCCTGCAGGGAGGCAGAGCCTGGTGATAAAGCAGAACCAGAAGCCAAGCACAGAGACTGACTTAAAGGGATGCTGGGCTCTCAGCCAGTGACAAAGCCTGTGAGGGACCAGTCAGTCTATTTTCTGGCTCTGACATGCCACAGATTAACTCCACAGTCAGAGTCCCCATAGGAATTGTCCTGTTGCTTTATTTTGGTCAGGTGCCACGCCAGAGGGCAAGAAGTCCGGGAGAGTGACTGTTGGGGTGTCAGGGCTTCTGAGCTGACACTTGGGTATCCCTCTGAATTGAGAGGTTTCAGAAGATAGATTTATGAAAATGTAATAAATCAAATGTCCATCAAGACACCATGTAGCCACTTATGGTTTTTCTTACCCTCAGCTCTAGCTCTTCTGCCATGTTCTTTTGAGAATAAAAAGGGAAAGAAATAAAAATTAAAATTTAATTTGCATATTAAATTCTGCAGTTCAAAACTTGGAGGAAACCCCACACACCAGGGGACTCCATGAATGAACTCTAGTTATTTTCAGGAAATCTTACCATTCTGAAAGTTAGGGCTCAAGGCCAGGAGATGCAGAGTTCACCCTTCCACCATTGGGTTCCTAGAATCTGGAAGAGGGATAGTTCACGTTTAAAGTCAAATAGAATCAGTGTGGTGGTTGGAAAGAAAATGTCCTGCCAAAGGGAGTGGCACTACTTGGAGGTGTGACTTTGTTGGAGTAGGGATGGCCTTGTTGGAGGAAGTGTGTCACTGTGGAGGTGGGTGTTGAGGTCTCATATATACTGAAAATACTGTCCAGTGTTTCAGACTACTTCCTGTTGCCTACAAGATGTAGGACTCTTAGCTACTTCTCCAGCACTTTGTCCGCCTACATGCTGCTGTGTCCCCCCATGATGATAATGGACTGAGCCTCTGAACTGTGAGCCACCCCAATTAAATGTTTTCCTTTATAAGAGTTGCCAAGGTTGTGGTGTCTCCTCGCAGCAATAGAAACCCTATCAAAGAGCACGCGGGGTACACGTTTTGGTCCTTTCCCTCTAAATCTCATATCATTTACTTAATATTTCCCAGCCTCTAGTCTCTCATTTGCAAAATAATAAAATTGCTCAAAGTTAAATAGGATAATGCATGTAAAGTAGCAGGCAAATTATTGTTTAATAGATGTTCCCGGTCCTCCCTCTATGGAGTTAAGATAAATAAGATTCCTATTTGTGCAATAAGCTAGCTTGCATATATTGGTATAATCTTACATATTAACAACTATTTTATGCAAGCCTTCTAAATACTGCTATGAAAAAGCACCTATAATAATTTTTAATAAGAATCTTAAATGAAATTATTTTGTTACAAAGAGCTTTTGTTTTAAATGGATAGCATAAAAGCTGCCAAATAGGATTTTATTAGGGCTAAGTAACTGATAGCATTTGATTTCTGAGCTTGAAGAGATAGAGGTAAATTGGTTTTTGTAAGACCATGGGCCTGTCATTAGGTTAAGTGTTTGATGTTAAATTTTTACCATGCTATTTTACCAATATGGAAATAAGAGGCTAGGGGATATTAAAATATGCCACCCCATAGTAGATGTCCATTAAACGTGAAAGTACACTCAAACTACATCCATAAACTTCTCTTTTTTGCCTTGGTTGTGGATGTCATGCAAAACACAATGGGTGTGACAATGCACAATAGGTAAGCAAGTGGCCTTGGTTGGGTGGCCTGTCCCCATTTCACAGACCTTACCAGTAAGGAGAACGTGGGCTCCGAGGAGTCAAAGGCTGCTACAATACAACAGTGTGTGTAATCTGTATGGCATCTGATCCTCTGTGGGAAGTCCTTCTATATGTGGGTTGCTTTTATTGGTTAGTGAATAAAGCTGTTTGGGCCAGTGGCTTAACAGAGTAGAGTAGGGTGGGAATTCCAAGCAGAGATAGAGGAGAAAGAAGGCAGAGTCAGAGAGAAGCCATGCCATGTAGCCACCGCCGGAGACAGAGGCTTCCACCCGAGCCTGCCAGAACTTTGCCTGTAGGCCATGACCTCATGGTGATGCACAGATTAATGGAGATGGGTTAGTTTAGGATAGAACAGCTAGCTAACAATACACTTAAGCTACTGGCCAAACAGTATTGCAAATAATATAGTTTCTGAGTGATTATTTGGGGCCTAAGTGGCCAGGAATGAATGAGCAGCCTCTGCCAACAATCCTCTTATTCTCCCAGGCCCATGGTGGAGAAGAGGTAACAGAGGGGAACAACAAAGGGAGACACCACGCAGCATGGATATAACCACTCTGATATGTTTGTTGTAAGGGCACCTCTGGGAACTTGCCATCCTCCCTCCAAGAGAGTATAGTCATCATCACTCGGAAAGGCAAAGAAGTCTTCCTAAGCAGAGGGAAATCTGGCTTTCTCCTGTCCTGCCTGGCTTGAACATAAATGGATTTAAGTAAACTAGCCATCAAGACCCATATGTGAATAAAAACTGAGAGACCCAGAGACTGTCTTGATTCCCAAACCATAATGAGATGGTAATACACCAACCTTGTTTGTTTTCTCTGCCTTCATTAAACACATGTCTCCTCATTTATGTGCTCATTCAAAATTAATCCACTGACCAGAGATGAAATCATCAGAGTCTCTGGTCCCCACTGGAGGAATCTTTCAAGTAAGTAGAGGATGCCATGTGGAGCTAAGGATGTAAGGGCCTGAAGATGGCTCCTTGGGAGATGGATGATCTCAGGCACAGAGACTTTTCCAGTCCCATGACAACAATTAAGTCTGCTTCTTTACTAAACAATATTGAATGTTTTGCTACATATTAAAATGGCATATATTTACTATAAAATTGTTTGAAGTCATGCAAACATTTTTAAAAGAGTTAATCACTGCTGTGGTTTGGGTGACTGGCCTTCACAGATCATTTCTGTCACCACCAAAGGGAGGTAGAACCCAGTAGCCAGGTGAGGTAACACATGCCTGTAATCCCAGCATTCAAGAGGTAAAGGCAGAGGATCATGAGTCAGTTTGAGGGCTCCACAGCAATATANCCTTATAGTAGTTTGAATCAGATGTCCCCCCATATTTTGGGGCATTTGCAACTTGATCTCCAGAAAGTACAACTTACAACTGTTTGGGTAGGCTTATGGGGTGTGGCTTTTCTGGAAGAAGTACATCACTGGTGGCCAAGGCTGGAGGTGAGGGGGTCAGGGGCTGCTTTGGCCATTGTCAGCTCCACCTCTCTCACTGCCTGCTTGTGGTTTTTTAAGATATGAGCTCCCCATTGGTGCTCCAGCGCCAACAATAGCGATCATAGCATCTCCATTGTGATGGGGATAAACTCTCTCCCTCTGGAACAGGAAGCCCAAATAAGCCCTTCCTTCCATCCCTTCCCTAAACTGCCTTGGTCATGGTGTTCTATCAGAAAGCAGAAAGTGACTAAGACAGACCTACTGGAAAGTCTTTGGGTCACTGGAGGCATGTATCCAAAGGACATGCCTTTTTTTTTAAATATATATTTTCTGCTTCCTAGTATGATGTGAGCTATTTGACCAACCATGTTCTCTTGCCATGTTGTGCTTGCCATGGGCCCCAAAACAAGGCCAATCGATTATGCCTTGGAACCTTCCAAACTGTGACCAAAATGCCTCCTTTATTTTTTAAGGCTGATCATTACAGGTGTGTGTCTTGGTGATGCCTCCTTTATGTTTTAAGGCTGATCATTACAGGTGTGTGTCTTGGTGATGCCTCCTTTATGTTTTAAGGCTGATCATTACAGGTGTGTGTCTTGGTGATGCCTCCTTTATGTTTTAAGGCTGATCATTACAGGTGTGTGTCTTGGTGATGCCTCCTTTATGTTTTAAGGCTGATCATTACAGGTGTGTGTCTTGGTGATGCCTCCTTTATGTTTTAAGGCTGATCATTACAGGTGTGTGTCTTGGTGATGCCTCCTCTATGTTTTAAGGCTGATCATTACAGGTGTGTGTCTTGGTGATGCCTCCTCTATGTTTTAAGGCTGATCATTACAGGTGTGTGTCTTGGTGATGCCTCCTCTATGTTTTAAGGCTGATCATTACAGGTGTGTGTCTTGGTGATGCCTCCTCTATGTTTTAAGGCTGATCATTACAGGTGTGTGTCTTGGTGATGCCTCCTCTATGTTTTAAGGCTGATCATTACAGGTGTGTGTCTTGGTGATGCCTCCTCTATGTTTTAAGGCTGATCATTACAGGTGTGTGTCTTGGTGATGCCTCCTCTATGTTTTAAGGCTGATCATTACAGGTGTGTGTCTTGGTGATGCCTCCTCTATGTTTTAAGGCTGATCATTACAGGTGTGTGTCTTGGTGATGCCTCCTCTATGTTTTAAGGCTGATCATTACAGGTGTGTGTCTTGGTGATGCCTCCTCTATGTTTTAAGGCTGATCATTACAGGTGTGTGTCTTGGTGATGCCTCCTCTATGTTTTAAGGCTGATCATTACAGGTGTGTGTCTTGGTGATGCCTCCTCTATGTTTTAAGGCTGATCATTACAGGTGTGTGTCTTGGTGATGCCTCCTCTATGTTTTAAGGCTGATCATTACAGGTGTGTGTCTTGGTGATGCCTCCTTTATGTTTTAAGGCTGATCATTACAGGTGTGTGTCTTGGTGATGCTGGCATAGTTGGACCATCATTGTGCCACCCAGACAAAATCACTGCTAACTTTCTGGGTTTTCTTGTTAAGTGAACTTATAGTTACAATACATCTGTGGGAACTTCGCGTTTCTCTCTTTTACTTAACTGCATTCTTGGTATTTATGGGAACTTGATTTACTGATGTTTTGCCACTGGACATTGTTTATAATAATACAAAAGCACTTTTAATAGCCACACATTCATTTTTCATACACACACACACACACACACACACACACACACACACATATATATATATATATATATATATAAATTTTCTTGGCCAGCCCTTCTTATCCTGCGGTTTTGATTTTCACTGTGATATGTAGCTCTGTGACCAGCATTCATTTCACACTTCTTTCTGCATACTTCTGTTTCATTATGACTGATTGACAGCAGCAAGATTATTAAATTAGAGGGTAGATTGCTGAGCTGCCCTCTGGAAGCACTGTACTATTTTACAAACTACATAGAGAGCACAGAGAGGTAGATGATAAGAGAGAGACGGGTAGGATGGGGGAAAGGAGGATGAGACAGAAATGTGGGGTAGACAGCACACAGCTGAATTACGCATGATGAACCCTGAACCTTGTTTCTCTTCAAGCGCTCGTCAGTGAAGGTGCTGCCCAGTTTTATTCATTGGGTTTCCGGGCATAGATGCCCGCTAATCAGTGCTTCTGAGTCTTCCACTGGGACTGCCTGAGCTTGAATAAACGTGCCCCGAAGGCCCGTGTGCCAAAGGCTGGGTGCTCTAGGACGGTGCTACTAGGAGTGGGATAGAGGTTTTAAGTGGAAGGGGACCATAAATGGCAGTTCTTAGGTCAATGTAGCCCTACTCTCCAAGGGGATTGTGGGATTCCAGTCTCTTCCTCTTGTTCTCTTCCTGGTTGATGAGAGCAGTTTTCTTTCAGTGTGTTGCTCACCCATGATGGCTTGCATCTTCAGAGAGCAAAATCTGTGATACTGCTCCATCATGAAGCTCCAGAACTCTGAGGCAAATAAAACTGTTCTTTATCAGTCAGTTATCTCAGCCAGCTCAATAGTGATAGAAATCTGACAAACCGGGCGTGGGGAGGGGGCTCCCATCTGAATTCTCAGAGAGTCTAACAATATAGGAAGTCACAAGTCAAGCCTTTGGTTTTAGAGCCTAAATGATTTTTTCCTCTTTTGAAAAGGTTCCCAGATGCTGAGAGATGCCATAGCTTAGGAAATATTGCCGAAAATCAGTCACTAAAGCATTTTCAAATTACAAAAGACCCAGGCTTCCCTTCTTTTTCCTTCCCTAAATTTTTATTCTTTATTTTAAAATATCCCATACTGCATTTCCAAACACTGAAGACAGAGAAGATAGTGTTAGAGATAAGCCAAGAGCAGGCTTCACAAACACAGCCACTGGCAACATTCTTTCCCTTCTGGGCTTTTATTTATGTGTGTGGCATTTTTCCATCTGGACTGGAGAGATGGCTCAGCAGTTAAGAGCACTGCCTGCTCTTCCAGAGGTCCTGAGTTCAATTTCCAGCAACCAAATGGTGGCTCACAGCCATCTATAATGAGATCTGGTGCCCTCTTGAGGAAGAGACCTGGTCAGTCGTCCTCATCAGCTTAGACCATAAAACCCAATATGGACAAGTCAACAGAACCGCCTTATATGGGTTGCCCATGCATGCTTCAGCATTACGAGGGCATAGAGTTCACCATTTTCATATCATTTTTCCGTCATGTGACTGTAAACATGTTATCAGACTAGCTGAACTCTATGGAGAATGGTAGTCCAAATCTCCATAGCCTCTCTCTTAGTAGGCAACTAGGCCACTGGAAGTCCCCCTCTATAAGCCAACTATACTGATACCTTTATGAATACAGCTAAGTCCATGGATGCCTTTGAGTTCACTGGGTTTTAGATGTAAAACAGTAATAATAACCAATTAAGACTTTCCAAGTGATTTCTTTTCTCAACGACTTTACCTACATTACACAACAATTTACAACACTTCAAGGCAAAGTGTTCCCGTCTTGTAGATGAGGGAACTGATAGGCAGAGATTCATTTTCTTTAAGATGCAAAATGAACCCAGAGATTAAGCCTAAAGCCCCTGTTGTTCCAAAACAAATCCCAGATTTTCTTCAAACAGTACTAGTATCACACTGAATCAAAGAGAACAAGTACCTAAGTCTTGATACACAATATATCACATTACTTTGGCCATATTGCCCTCCACTTGGAAGGTTTTAATTGTGTGGATTTGTGTCTACTGGCATATTTTGCCATATGCTAGTCTTTCCCTCGGCTCTAGGCTTTGAAGGTTGATAAATATCCTTGACTTTTTCTTTTCTACTTTTTTTCTTGGTCTATTAAAAGAGTATATTTTTAATGTGGTTTAATATGTTGAATTAATAAGTGTTATGGTAATAACTTTTTCCTCAAGTTCCTGGCCATTTAGCTTAAAACTACTTCTTGAAGACAGGAAAGGACAAATATAAGATTTTTACATGTGATAGCGTGTTTGTATTAATCCAGTACCCACTGCATGCTAGATACTCATCCAAGTGTCTGGAAAAAATGGTGGAAGCCAACAAGCTTACTAAACAAACAACTGCATCAATATTTTTAAATTATAACATTCCTAACTGCTATGGAGGAGACAGAAAGGTTCGTAGCCTAGGTGAAAAGAGAAATGATGTTTATTGCCTTAAGAAAATAACACACCATATTACTCAACTAAATAAAACAACTGAATTACAAAGAAGCAATTCACTCAGCTGAATGTGAGGTCTCATACCTAGCCTAGCACTTCAGAGGTTGAGAGAGAGGCTCTTGAGTTCAAGGCAAGCCTGGGCTAAACAGATCTGTCTCAAACTTCCAAAATCTCTCTCTTTCTCTCTCTCTCTCTCTCTCTCTCTCTCTCTCTCTCTCTCTCTCTCTCTCTCTCACACACACACACACACACACAAAGTGGGGAAAGCAAAGTCTTTGACATATTCTGTAACTCTGAGTCTTTTTTTATAACTAACAATTTTGCAGTTTTCTGCAAATACATTGTTCAGTCTTCATTGTTAAGGTTATTTGTAGCCATTTCATAACTACTGCAATTGTGATCTGGCCTCAGGTTTTATTGTATTTTATAACTTGTTTTTAATGTTAGAAAAGCAGGCTATTGATCTTTATGTAAGTACTTAGGCATTCAGTTACTCTATTGAGCTCATTAATTCTTATATATTTTTTTCTATGTTATTTCTTTGAGTTTTCGGCAGCTATAATCTCATCTGCACAAAATAATAGCTTTCTTCTCTGTGGCATTATCTTTGCTTCTTTCTATTCTATTTTTATAAAGTTGGACAGAATGTTAGGAAACTAAATGACAATGCGGTTGTGAGCACCTTGGCTGCACCTGGCTTGATGAAAAGGTCTTCATTACCATCACATTGCATCCGAGGTTGGCTCATGTTTAAGCATGATATTTTTTAATCAGGTTAAGAAACTTGCCATCTAGTCCTGATTTTTAAGGAGCTTTTTATTAGGAACAGATGTTGATCATTCCTGCAATCCTGTATGTGGTTCCTTAATCTCTTACATAATGCGGTCATTACTCCTTAAGGTTATTAGCAGCCGCACTGGCCACATTTGGTCCTGCTGTTTGCCGGTTCTTTCTTTTCAGTGCTGCAACATCCCCTGTGCCCTGCTAGCATCCAGCAGCCATGGAGAGGAAGAACAGAAACAGAGTTTCAGACTCCAGAGGTGGGGGCTGGAAGAGCTCAGGAGTTTAGACGTTTGCTCCACAATCAGAGGGAGCAGAGTCCAGAGCTCAGCACCCACGTGACAAGCCAGGTCTCACTGCAAACACCTGCATCCCCAGCTCCTGGTAGGACAGGAACAAAAGGATCACCAGGGCTGGCTCCCATACTAACCAAGAAGATGGAAACCATAGGAGTGGAGAGAGACCCTGCCTCAAAGGAACAGGCAGAAAGTGATGGAGGCAGACACCTGATGCTTCTCTTTGCCTGTTTGCTCTCACTCTCGCTGACAGGTCCATTCCTTCACTGGCCTTAGAGCTGACTACTTCTGGATTCTGCTGTATGCTAGAGACCAGCTGGGATAGCCAGCCTTGATGGACTACAGGATTTTTAGACCTTCTGTTGGTAGATAGCCATTGTTGGACTAGCTAAACACCTGTAAGCCATTTTAATAAATCCCCTTTATATATCCTGATTCACTAATTGTGGGAGACAATGGATTTGGTACTCTGTGTATAAAACTTTCACTTTGTGGAAAGATAAGGATAATGATGATGCAGGTTGTACGCTACTAGCATCTCTAGATAAACTGACAAAGGAAAAGAATGCTCTCCATGAAAAATTAGCAAACTTCCAGCATCGCAGAACATGGCGAAGGATAACAATGACCTCAGTGATTAAACTGACTGGCTCCAGATGTGCATAACAAGGGTTTCTAAGTGCCTGGGTTAGGGTTACTATTGCTATGATGAAACTCAATGGCCAAGAGCAACTTGGGGAGGAAAGTATTTATTTGGCTAACACTTCCACTTTGTAGTCTATAGTCAGGACAGAAGCTAACAGGGCAGGCTCCTGTAGGCAGGAGCTGATGCAGAAGCCATGGAGAGGTGCTGCTTACCAACTTGCTCCTCATGGCTTATCTAGTCTGCTTTCTTATAGAACCCAGGACCACCCGCCCAGGGGTGGCACCACCTACAATGGTCTAGACCCTTCACCACCAATTGTTAATTAAGAAAATGCCCTACAGCCTTAGCCTTGCCTACAGTCTGATCTTGTGGGGTTTTTTTCTTAATTGAAGTCCTTTTCTCTCAGATGACTCTAGCTTGTGTCAAGTTGACATAAAACTTTCCAACACAGCTTTGGAAGAGAATCTTCTCTCCAGGAGCCACAGAGCTCAAGTTGAGGAAAGCCAGACTGAAGCCCTCATTATAAGATTGGCTGAATTACAAAGGAAGCTCAAGTCCCAGGGAGGGTGTTGGCAGTTAAAGGATAGGCACTAATTAGCAAAGAATGCAATCCCTGTACTTGGTGTGGAGGTGTGTGGGAGGACTCTATTGAGGCTGAAAACTTTGAACCTCAGACTCTCAAGGGGTTATCTCACCCAAGGAAGTAGTCTCTCTGCCCTCAGCAGAAGATAGGCTCCCACCCCATCCCCTAAAATAATTGCCTTTTCTGGTTTTGATCCAGCAAATTAAGGCTTGTCTGCTAAACTAGCAGTAACTTTCACGGAAGAAGACACCAGGCAAGACAATAGTGACGTCCCCCTTGGAGCCCACCAATAGTTGCCTCTGGACCTATAACCAGATATAAGTCTAAGCAGGTTCCTAGAGGGCAGGTAGAAGTGTAGCCCATGAGGAGGCACGCTACCCCACTAAAAAGCATAATGAGTTTGCTAATTCATTCAAGCAGAAGTCTGGGGAGTGTGTGTTAGGAGGGTTTTAAAGGTGAGGGATAATGGCAGAAAGAGCATAAACCTGAATCAGGCTGAACTTATTCATAGGGGCCCACTGAGTGGAGATTCTAGATTTAATATGGAAGCTCTCACAGTTAAACAAGGTGTCAAAGGTTTGTTTGAATGGTTGGCTAAAGCATTTGTCGAAAGATGGCCTACTGAGGAGGTGGAGATGCCTGATAGCCCTTGGCTTAGTTGTTGATGAAGGGATTTTTAAGGCTCAGGGAAATTGCAATGCTGGAGTGTGTACACTGTGTAAACTTACTCCTCCCCAATGGGAAGGCCCAGAAGACACACCCTTCACTAATCCTATAAGATACAAAATGGTGAGGGGAGCCAACACTTTGGGAGAGCTTTGTTATCACTCTTTTCCTTGTGCCAGATCTTAGAGTTGGAGACATTGATGCTCTGTTGGATAAATTTAATTGGGCCCCAAAGCAAGCACAGAATCACCAAAGGCCTGCTGGCTGTAGTTATTATAATGGTCAGCGTAGGCAAAGCAGTGTCCATAATGACCTGGTCCACAATGGACAAGCACAGGCAAAGTGATTTTATGGTGACATGATCATATGGATCATATGGATCTTTGGTACTGGCTAATCAATGATGGTGTTTCCCAGAATAAAATAGATGAGAGGCCTACTGTATTTTTGTTTGATGTGTATAAGCAGAAAAATTCTCAAACAAATGAAAGAAAGACTCCACTGGATAGTGGTGAAAGAGAATCTCAGTTCATGAACCAATTTATAGATCTGAGCCAGTTTACAGGCCCAGAACCCCTTGAGTGAAGGGATGGCCAGGTTCCCCTGAGAAAGGACCTTGATAAATACCTGAACATTTTACTGTTAGCATTTCTCCAGTCCTTCCCCCACAGGGACCTATAGTCTTTTACAAGGGTAACTGTACGCCAGGGCAAAGAAAACCATCAGAAATCCTGAGATCTTTCAACTGGTTCTGAATTGACACTGAGTCCAGGAGACCCCAAGAAAAATTGTGGTCCTCCAATTAAAGTAGGGACTTAGGGAGGATAACATTATGTTGATTGGACCAAGTAAGTAGGAGGCAGCAACCACTTTGGTCTTCTTGGTAACACATATATGCCCCGGAGGATGAGAAATGAATTCAGTCAAAATTCAGGGCCCTTCTACCTCAGTGAAATTCCTAGGGGTCCAGTGGTGTGGGGCACGCAGACATATTCCTTTTAAGGTGAAGGGTATGTTATTGTACCTGGCACCATCCACACAACATTTAGTAGGCCTGTTTGGATTCTAAAGACAGCACACTCCTCACTTGGGCGTGTTACTCCAGCCTACACACCAAGTGACTCAGAAAGCTGCTAGTGTTGTGTGGGCCTGGAGCAGGAGAAAGCTCTTCAACAGATCCAGGCTGCTGTCAAGGCTGCTCTACCACTTGGACCGTCTGATCCAGCAGACCCAATGGAACCTGAGGTGTCAGTGGCAGATAGGGATGCTGTTTGGAGCCTTTGGCAGACCCCTAGACGTGACTCACAGAAGAGACATTTGGAGTGTTGGAGCGAGGCTCCACCATCATCTGCGGACAAACATTCTCCTTTTGAAAGGCAGCTCTTAGCCTGCTGCTGGGCCTTAGTGGACACTGAACATTTGACAATGTGCCATCAAGTTACCATGTGACCTGAACTGCCCGTTATGAGCTGGGTGTTAACTGACCCACTAAGTCACAAAGTAGGCCATGCACAGCAGCCATCTATTATAAAATGGAAATGGTAGATACACGATCAGGCCCAAATATGTCCTGACGGCACATGAGAGCTACATGAAGATGCTACCCAAACGCCTATGGTTTCTATTCCCATTACAAAGCCATCTGCCACCAAGCATGTACCTATAGCTTCAACAGGTGTGCACTATGATCAGTTGACTGAGGAAGAGAAGACCAGGGCCTGCTTTACTGATGGTTCTGTACATTACACAGGTACCACCCAGAAGTGGACAGCTGCAGCAGTACAACCCCTTTCTGGGATAACGCTGAAAGATACCAATGAAGAGAAATCTTCACAGTGGGCAGAACTTTGGGTGGTGCACATTGTCACACGACTTTTTGGAAGGAGAAATGGCCAGATGTGCTATTTTTCACTTATTCATGTCTATAGCCAATGGGTTGGCAGGGATGGAGGTTATGCAGGGGCTTGACAACATGGACTGCCGCCCACAAAGGCTGGTCTGGATACAGCTGCTGCTGAGTGCCAAATCTGCCAATAACAGAGATCAACACTGAGCCCCAGATATGGCACCGTTCCCCAAGGTGACCAGCCAGTGACGTGGTGGCAGGTTGACTACATTGGACCGCTTCCTCCATGGAAAAGACAATGCTTTGTCCCTACTGGAGTAGATACTTACTCTGGTTATGGATTTGCCTTTCATGCATGCAATGCTACTGCCAAAGCTACCATCACTGAACTTACAGAACACCTTATCCACCATCATGGTATCCACAGAGAGAAGTGCTATACCGGGTCCATGAACACAGAATGCACTGATCTTACTATGTTTTCCGCTGCTACCAACTGAAGCAGCTGGTCTGATAGAAAAATGTAACGGCCTTCGGAAGACACGGTTACGGCACCAATTAGATGGCAACAGCCTGGAGGGCTGAGGCAGGGGTTTCCAGAAGGTGGTATCGCCTTTGAATCAGTGTCCATCATATGGAAGAGTTTCTCCCATAGCCAGGTGGGAAGGCAGGGCTGGGGGCTCCTGCCAGAAGCCCCAACAAACATTCTACTGGCGTGTTCAGGGTCCTGACATGTACAGGGCCCTGGTGTGTACAGGGCCCTGGCGTGTATAGGACCTGGCATGTGTAAGGCCCTGGCATGTACAAGGCCCTAGCATGTACAAGACCCTGTTGTGTATAAGGCCCTGGCATGTACAAGGCCCTGGTGTGTGCAAAGTGCTGGCGTGTGCAAGGCCTGGCATGTGTAAGGTCCTGGGTTCTATCCTTGGGATCAGAAAAAAGAAAGATCTTTCAAACTTCTAGTATCTACTTCTGTGAAATAAAGAAGTAAAAGCTTTTCTTTCTGGCTTAAAAGAAAGTGGCAACCATGACATCTTTTAGAAAACAGATTAAATTCGACTTTAGTTTATTACCAGGACAACTAATGATTCAGGAGGAAAACAGTGACAACCACAGAACCTTTTCCTTAGTACCTTGCTTTTGGAGGTCCCATCTAAAACTATAGCTTTATAATTCAGAATACCATTGAGAAAGTAGAAGAACTGGTTTTTATCCTGCTGAAATTATTTACACCAGCAATTGACAGGCTTCATTGTTTCCCAACTTAGCAACATATTTTCACTTTTCAGCATCTAGAGAAATAGAATAGGCTAGAATCTGAAGATTTGCAATCTGGGGAGGGAAAGAATAGCGTGCAATTAATGAGTTGTAGGGCGTGAGATGTTTTTCATCTCTGTACTTACGAGCAATTCTATTTTATACTCATGTTCTCAAAGAATATTACAGAAGGCACAGTTCTAAACCATAGCAACATGTCTGAAGCTCCTCTTTCCCTTTCTTCCCTACCTTGATCGTGCCTCTTGTTGCCCAAGCCTGTCTGTCTTACTTCCAGCTTATAGCCAGCGCTCCTCTGAGAAGCTGCCCTTGTCCTGGAGACCTTTCCATCCCCACGCCTGGAAACATTTTTCTTTCTTACTTATTCCATATTCATTTTCCTCTCTGATGAAAATGTTCTGGTCTCTCCTATGCACTGTCTGAGAAGATCCAGAGGGAATCATGGGGAAGCTTGGGGCTCTCCTTCATGGTCAGGGAATGTGGAAGAGGTCATAAATCTCAATTTTTAATTCTTTTATGACTTATCATCAATGTAGAACATTTAGTCAAGATATAACTATAAAAAAGTGAGCTCCCGAATCCCTCTGGCACAGTTTAATGTAGACCTGGGATGTGGGGCGTGAAGGCAAGAGATGCTAGGGAGCCGAAGACCCAAGCTATCATTCTTCAGGGCGGCTTTCCAGGTCCTGCCCACCTCTCCACGGAAACTCTGAGTCTCTGCAGCTTGCTTCCCTGTTCTCTCAAGCCCTGTTCTTTCTTTACTTACACATTTTGTTGACTATGTCTCAGTCACCTCCTGATATGTCCACTGCTACCACTCTAGTCCAAGTCATGACTAATTCCTACGGACTGTTGCCATGGCAAACCCATAGTTTCTTATACACTTTGTAAAAGACTGTCAACACCTGATGGCTTGAATCAACACCAATATCTTACAAATCTTCAAGCCTGGATCTCACTGAGCTAAAACCAAGGAGTTAGCAAGCAGGGCTGGTTCCTTCTGGACTCTCCAGAGAAAAATCCACTTCCTGCCTTCTCCTGTCTCCATGCACTGCCTGCCTCCTCCATCTCCAAGCCCACGGGAGCTGCGAAGGCCTTTTTACCTGTTCCCCTTGCCTTGCCTCCTTCTTTTCCTTCCCTTAAAGGACTCTTGTGATGACCTCAGTCCCCTTGGATAGTCAGAACTATTTCTCCATCTCATGGACAGCTGACTAACAATGACAGCCCTGTCTAAGACATAATTCCTCATGGTCACGTGAAATAGCATTTCTGCACTTCCTAAAAGTTAATGGCCTCTTTGGCAGGCCATTGCTTTTCATGTCTCCCAAGACACTCCCAGCTTCCACCCTTGCCTGGCTTTAATCTCCTCCTCACTCAGCAGCAATGCAATCCCATGTTAGAACACTTTCCAGAAAACCTTGGTGTGCTCAATGCCCTCGTGTACCCCTCAACCCAGCTGCAGCTCTGTTAATATGCTTGTGGACAACGGATACTTCTGTTCTGCCTGGGCCATCCCACTGTGTGATAGGCTCTCGGGTGGCAGTCAGTCAGTTTGATAAGGCAGCTGCTACACTCTCTGTTATCTTTGCTTTTGCCTTATGGTGTAGTTTGGGCTTTGCAGTCTGTAGCTCTGCAGCTCAGAGAAACTGGAATAGCATGAGGTCACCTGGGCCTTGAAGGATTGAAAACAAATGCTAAGCCTTTAAAAAGTGTTTAGCGTCATGGAGACCTAATGTGGTTGAGCAAGTAAACATTAGGCAATATTTGAGAAAGCCTCATAGAGTCTAGAAATCATGCCACTTCATTTCCTGTTCTGTATATCCACTTACCCCACCAACATTAACTAGTAAAACTGATGTAAAAACAGAACCTTTCTAACCCATGCCCAACCCCTCCCTTAGACTCCAGCTTCTAGCATGCCCAGCACACAATCTGCTGTACACTGCTGCCCAGGCTGTCGGTTGGCAGCCTATGCTCAGGATATGGGTCATGCTGGCTAGCCTGAGAAAAGGGGCCAAAGACAGGAAGTGCCGTTTCTTTCTAGGACTCTGGGTTAACCTGGGCCAAGTCACCAAGACTCTCTGTGCTAGGATTCCCTTACTTTGTCTCCTTGGGGTTTTTGTTTTTATTTTTGTTTGTTTTGGTAGGAATTTACTGTGTAGCTATGGCTGGCCTGGAACTCAATGTGTAGACCAGGCTGGCCTTGAACTCAGAGATCAACCTGTCTCTGCCTCCCAAGTGCTGGGATTAATGGTGTGCCCTACCACACATGGCCTTCTACTTTATCTCTTAGTGGGATAGAATAAAAGTGATCAGGGAATTAGCCAAAGTCCTCCCTACACATATTGAGCCAATTATTCTTTAGCCTAAAGAGTCATTTCTGCTTCAATCAAATATTGTCCCCACATAAACTCCTCCTTTGTCTGTACATGTACTCCTTTCTCAGTTTTAATTAAAACTTACTAACTTGCATTGTGATTTTCTCTTTAAATTTAATAAAAATAGTTCTATTTTTAAAAAAACCTTCAGAAGCCACTCTTGCAAAGACTCTGAACTCATTATAAGAAGGAATTTGATGTCAAATACAGAAACACAGTTTTAAAATTAATTTTTTTAACCATATGCTACCTTAAGAGCTGGTGATCCTGAACCCTTGACTGCCTACAACCTAGAAGTCTTTGCTGATCAGGGATTCCACATGGCTGCTACTCCTCCTGGACTTCCTTTGTGTTTCAGATGTCCCCAGATGAAGACAGGAAGTCTTAATGTGACACTGATACCCCGTCCCTGCTGAGAGGAGAGTGTGCCCACCACACAAGAGAAGCCACCCCATCCAACATCACACCATGCATCAACTCCATGTCAGGACTAAGGGTCAGCAAGACAGCCACCGCTCAGTGTGGTCATTCACAGCAGCAACAAGCAGCTGCTCACACGGCAAAGCTTGCCTAGCTCAACCTTTGCCCTCAGTCCTCAAATCAATCTGAGAAGCACTACTTATCATAAAGTCCCGGAGCTGAGAAAAACCCACACAAGACTCCTAGCTCATCAGATTGGCAACCTGGGTAAGACATGATTCTGGGCCCCACGTGCCTTCCAGCAGAGTTGGACAAGCAAGAAAAACACAAGAGATTATTCCCACAAGTGTCTAGGAGAGCGAATACCTGTCGCGGTATGGATTTGAAGAGCATCAGCTGACAGCAGTCACACGTGTTGTTGTTAGTAAAGGTTGCTGGGAAAGGTTCCGGCACCCTCGCTGCCTATAGCATGTTTCCTCCTCTTAACACTTAGATGGCCTCAAAGGGGGCTTGCTGGAGGGCAGTGTCGGAGGAGAGGCTTGGGCTAGGGATCTGCTCTTGCTGTCCAGGAGTATGAAGAGTCAGAAGGACAAGGCCATGCCAAGAACTGAGAATGGGCCAAGTATCAGAGCCAGGAAAGCCTGGTAGGAAGCTGGGGCCCAAAGCCAGGGCCAAATGCCACTGGTGGGTGAGAAAGGAAGGCGTCGGTCAAGAGCCAAGAAGAATCCAGAACAGAAATGATGCTAACATAGAAAAACCGAAGAAGATCCAGGGAAAATGTCTAAAGCTAGCTGGATACAGCCGTGGCTAACCACCAGAGAGTCGATGGGTCGGGGCTATAAATGATGCTATAGGGCGATGGCCCTCAGAGTAGGGTCCTGGTGCCCAACTGGTTACCCCCGAGAACCAGACAGAAGTGCTGATGCTTGGGCTGTGCCCCAGATTTATTGAAAATGAAAGCCCGAGGATAAAGCTAGCACCCACAGGAAGGAACTGCAATCAGGCAAACTGCAGATCAGCTCTCCTTCCACTGTGTAAGAAGAATCACCCGGGGAAATTAGAAAGCACCCACGTCCACGGCCCACACTAGATCAATTCATCAAAATCTTGGAGGGATGGGGCTGTGGAGCCCTGGTGGCTTCTAAACTCCACGGCAGAGTCTGAGGGAAAGACCACTGGCCCTGCAAACCTTCCTAGGGAAAAACGCCTCATAAATTATCGGTATTAACGCATCATAATACCCATGCTGGAGACAGTAGAATAGTTTACAACCGTGTGTGGTGGTTTATCAGTCCTTGTCCTCAGCATCCGTGCAGCCTTAAATGAAGATGTCTTATTGAAAGGACACTTAGCAGCTCCCGACTGTCGCTAGCATCCTGCTGAAGACCTTCTCTCTCAAATGTCAACGTGCAAACTGTAACCCTCTGAAATCAGCAGAGGCAAGATTTCTGGAAGCCTGAGACCAGCACAGTAAAGTGGCTGTGCATCATCCCACGGTGGTGCAGTAAACACCAACTTGGCTCCTTTAACTGAGGTGAACTCTGCAGTTGGGACCAGTCTGTGGTGATGGAAGCTTTGCTCAAGCCGTCGGGGCTGTGGTCTTACCCTGTCTGTTCAGCCTTGAAAGCTGGCTTGGGATTTTACGTGGTTCTCCCGAATTCCAGGCGGTAGAGGAAAGGGTGGTGCCACGCCTGTGTCTTCCTTCCTGGCTTATAGCCTTTCTGACCTGCCTCGCCCTCCTCCTTAGCCTACCCTGTGATCTGAGAAATGCCGACTCCACCTCCTGGGAGCTGAGGCTTGCCTGTGTTAAGTTCACTTGGAGCTCCCTCCAGCCATCACAGCCATTATAATTACATGCAATTATTTGCTAAGGGTGCTTATAAATTTAACAGAGAGGTCTAATTAATTCTACCCACAATATCCTCCAGCCTCCCATCATATTAAGGGTCCACTTACTTTCTTCTTCTGAGTAATTAATCTGAAAACAATCCATGTTTAATAGTCTCTAAAGAATTTCCAGGCTACCTACTCTGCCAAGCTCAGCCCAACAGAGGAGCTCCCCCAGGGTCTCCAAGGCAGCAGAGTCCCTGCCCCTCTGCTAATGTTTACTAAGAAACGGCCTTCCCAGCATCCTCCTCAGGCAGCCTCATTGTCCATGGGGTGAACCAAGCCCCCTTTACTCACAATTTTTTCTGGAGATTTGTTCCCTCTCTTTCAAATGAGATGAGGTGAGAAAGAAATATAAAATAACCCTGTCACTTCTGCAGAGCCGCCCCCTCTGAGCTCAAGCTTGGCCTCTCAGTGAGCTGAAGGGGTAAGAGGGTGGGGAATGTGTGCTGGCTGCGCTGTTAGAGAGGCCATAGCCCTTCCTTTAGGGGTTTCCAACCTGGGGTTCACAACTCCTTTGGGCTTAGAATGACCTTTTCAGAAGGATCACCTAAGATATCTGCATATCTGATATTTATATTACAATTCATAACAATAGCAAAACCATAGTTATGAAGTAGCAACTAAAATAATTTTATGGTTGGGGGCCGCCACAGTGTGAGGAACTGGGGTCGCAGCGCTGAGACCTGCTGCTCTGGGTGAACATTTGTGTCTGCTGCTCCTGCGCTCCAGGGCCTTCCCAGCCTCCTAGACGGTCGGCCCAGCCCTTCCAGCATCCCCTGGGGCCTGGAAGGAAGCATCTGTTTCCGTTCTCAGAGTACCTTCTCCTTTCCTTCTTTCTTGGAAGCCACCGTTCTTGCTTGGTGCCCATTGTTTTTTGAGTTCCCTGTGGATTCTTTTTGTGGGGTTTAGAGCCCCATGCTTCCCATTGCTGACCCCCTGGCATGCTAGCTGCTCTGTGATCTCTTCTTTTGCCATAGTCACGGGCCTGCAGCTTTCCCTGCCTTCTTAGCATACTTTTTTAGATAGCTCTGTGATCAAACTCCTCTCCTTGGCTGCTTTCCCTGCCCTCTCCTTACTACCTCAGCCTGTTGTGTTTTCTCACAGCTACCTAGACATGGTAGGAAAGCCAGTTTCTAAGCTCAATGACTCCAAAATCTGAGCCACTCAGTTTACATCAGAGTCAGTGGTATGAGCTCTCTGGTGACTTATATTCCAAGATGAACATGGTTGTCACACGTGCTCCTCAAAATTTCATCTGACCCCAGCAGCAAGAACAGAGAGATGCCCCGTTCACAGCTACTATTCATTCATTTGTGGGCACTGGTCTTCATGAATGTGAAAGAAGCCACGTCCTGAAGTACCTCTCGAAGGTTGATATTCTACTGGCAGGCAGTGAGAACCAGTTAAAAATTAGATTCCATGATTTCTATTTTGTGAAAGGAAAGGGAACAAAGGAGAGAGAAGAGGGAGGGGAGTAACAGGGAACCAACATGAGCAAGGTACACTGATTGACATATATGAACATGGAGCCCGCTGTTTTGTATACCAACTAAAAATATGTGCTTAAAATAATACCGCAGTCTCCACTCCAATCAGAGACTCCGAGGGCGGCTCTGGGACTGGAGTTCTAATGAGCTGAGATGCACATTCGCTCATGAGCCCCTGGACCTTTGGACTGCTACAGCCTGCATCTTGGATGCCCCAAAAGCCCCTGTGTTGAAGACTTGGTCTTCAGCATAGCAGTACCAGGAGCGAGTAGAGCCACAGGCGAAGGTGCCTCATGTCCCTTAGGGTGTAGCCTTGAAGGGGCTCTAGGACCCTAGCCCCTACTTTTCTTGCTCTCTGCTCCCTAGCTCATGAGGTAAGTAGGTTTGTTTTAACCCACGCCTCTGATATGACATGATATCTTACCACAGTTCCAAGCAATGGCGACTTGATTCTGAACTGAAATATCTGGACAATAATCCAAATTAAGTCTCTGTTGCTTATTTGTTTGTTTTTGTTTTGTTTTGGTTTTGGTTTTCCATGATAGGGTTTCTCTGTGTAGTCCTGGCTGTCCTGGAACTCACTCTGCAGACCAGACTGGCCTCAGACTCACAGAGCTCCGCCTGCCTCTGCCTCCTGAGTGCTGGGATTAAAGGCGTGCTCCACTACTGTTAACTAACTCTTTACAAGTTGTTTATCTGGGGTGTTTTGTTCCAATCCAGGAAAACTGACTCGCCTAGAGACTGACTGGGTTTTAAAGTCCTCATTTGTTTCTCTGTGCTTCCCTTCATCCACAATAAACGGGGAGAGGAAACGGTCTCTTTCTCAAGAGACTGTTGAGGGTAACGGAAGACAAGCGGGAGGCGTGGAGACCCGCATAGAATAAGAGGCCAGCATGGAACAAGCTGCAGAGCAGCTCCTGAAGAGGAAAGTGCTCCTTCGAAGCCACTGCCCATGCCTAACCCCAGCATCTCCCACAACCTGAGCAGGAATGGCACTTCCCTGATGGATGGGGAAGAGCAAATGCCTGTTGCTTCCTTTTCCTCTAAGGAATGGAGCCACCCCACAAAGCGTAATTCATCACCGCTCCTCAGGATCCCACTCCCTCTCACAAGAAGATACAGGTGGGGTCAGTGTAGGAGGAAGATGGTGTCACTCTCGCCCACTCTGACTCTGGGACTGGCCAAATGGTGGCATCTAATTCAGATTCAGTATGAAGCTATTTGTTGTTGTGGCCAGAGATCCGTGGGAACCTTGTGCTTCTCATGCATTTATCCCGGGCTTTTTAGATCTACAATCCAGGTTCAGATGTGGAATATTCCCGCCAGAGGATGCAACTAAAGGATTGTTGAAGATGTAGATGCTGCCATAACATGTGGAGCTAGCACCAAGGAACACAGCAAGAAACAGAGCCACCATTTTGGCAAGGGAAGAAACACTGACCATCAGTTGAAGGGAGGACCCATAGACTAATGGGGATCAGAGAAGCCTGGCCTCCCCAACCCCCTTTACCCATGTTGGCGCTTTGATAGTGAGTAGGCGAGCCAACAAGACTCCCTGGGGACCGCAGGTTGGGATGAGGTTCTGAGCCTTCCGCCCTCTCCAGGAACTTCTTTGGATGGAAGCTCGCTGCCTCCCAAAGCCATGACCACTTCAGCAGCCTGAACTCAAATGGAGAGGCCCCTACAGTGGTCTGAGGACACAGCATGCGCCTTGGAATCTTTGAAAAGGCCACATCATGTTTATCTCCTCCCTCTACCAACAGCACGCTTCTCTCCACCCCCTCCTGCGGGTGCAGATGCTCAAAGAGCCTCCAAGGAAGCTGTGAGCGGGAGCTCCACTCTGGGCTTGCTGCCCAGTGGCCTGCTGTGAAACTCTGTTCCCCTCCCACACAAAGTGACCGTATCCAGTCTGGAGTTCAGTCTGGAGTTAGGAAGACACTGGCCCACCCCTTCCTAGCTCTGCCTTAGCTCTGACTCGGAATACTGACAAGAGACGGGGTACCATTTATTGGAGAGCTTTGAAACCCCAATAGTTGTTCTGATGAGGAAATCTGGGGAAGGCACTCTAATATCAAGTAAATTAGCACAGGACCCTGTCAGGGGATGAAGTCAGAGGAGCAAGGGCGGGCTCAGTCACTGCCAGAAGAGACACACTTCAGCACCTTCTTTCCTCAGTGGTCTCTCTGAAAGGCACCTCTCAGCTAAGGACAGACCCATAGTCACTGAACAATAATGAAGGACAAAGTCTTAACACACACACACACACACACACACACACTCATCTGATGACCTCTTCTTCCTCGTGGCCCTTGACAGTGAAGACTAGGCCAAAGAACTTGGCCTTTGGGGCAAGAGTGACCAATGCTTGAGTCCCATCTTCTGTACCACTACCTGTGTGACCCCGCGAAGCCACGTCACTTTGCTGAGCCTCCCTCCCCACCTGTAAAGCAGCAGCAGCAGCCCCTCACAGAGCTGGTGCGAGGATTTAGTAAGCTAATGTATGTATAGCTCCTAGCGCACAGATTGGCTCTCAACCATTAAGCTTCTTGATGTGACGAGTTATGACTGGTCTCCCGGTAGCTGATTTGGTCACTTGCCACTGCACCAGTTCTAAATGGAGAGACTGTTTACCCTTGAGCAAGATACGATGTCAGTTTCAGCAGCTATATGGGGCAGGGATCCAGCTAACAAGCACAGATTATTTTTATCCGCCATGTTTGCATTTGAGATGTTGCTGATTTGATACAGACCAACCCTTCCTGTCTGGCCTCTGCTCACCCACATTGTGGTAATTACATAACTTCACTTGACCTCAAAGTCAAGTGAGGCACTTGGCTCCCAATGAAGGAGGAGGCAGAGCTCTACCTAAGACTAGAGGCCAGGGTAAGGAACCAGCTGAGACTGTGGTATAGTCAGGGCTAGGCTGTCACTGGGGGAGTACCACTCTATAAATGAAATCTCCTTTGTCCAGTTGTGAATTTGGATTTGTTGACCATTTAAGCAGAGTTCACTATAGGACAGCAAGGCCAATAGTTAAAGAATATGCTTTAGCCCAAGTGGAGGGAATGCAAAGAGAAAATATCACACGCATCGGAGAAATCAATGCTCACGGCTTCTCCTATCAGTGGAACCCACCTCCTTTCCAGCCCCTTCATCACCGCCTCCTTCAGGGTTCTATTAGCAGTAGAAGCTTTATCTACTCTGTCACCATCTTCCCCCGTGTGTCCTGACAACCCTGGGCTCCAGCTTTGAAAACACAGAAATGAGCTTGGCCTAAGGACAGAATGGGATGAACTGGGTACTTGGGCCCTTGACTTCGCTCCCACCTGAGAGGCAAGTCTGTAGGATCTCAGGACCAAGGGATAGTGTCTCGTAGAGGAAAGACTGTTTGGGTCACCCAGTGAGTGACTCTGAGCTCCTCTGGCCCTAGCTCCTCCCAAAGCCACACTGCAACAAGTCGCACGCCAGGATGAACACCTGGGACCAAGATTGTGGCTACATCTTTTGGCTTTTTCTGCTCATCACCCCTGCTGCTGCTCCAAGGGAGAAGCCTACAGTTGATTTCTTTGCTGTAATCTTCCCAAATGATTTAGGGTTGATGCTCATGACCTGTGAAATGGATGCCTCTGACCTGTGCTGATGGCATCCAGAGGTGAGAAGCCCAGGTGCTCACAAGGACTGTGGTGTGGTAGCCCTGACTTTTGTGAAATTGTAGTTTAATCAACAGGCAGGAAATGGACACTGACCTCGCACACACATAAACACCCTGTAGCCCTTGCCTTCTGGATCACATTGTGTGAGCTTAAGATGGGATCCTTGGACAGACTAGCCAACAGAACAGTGGTTCTCAACCTGTGAATAGTGACCCCTTTGGGGGTTGCATATCAGATCTCCTGCATAAGCAATTCATAACAGTGGCAACATTACAATTATGAAGTAGCAACAGAATAATTTTATAGTTGTGGGTCACCATGACATGAGGAGCTGTATTAAAGGGTCACAGATTAGGAAAGTTGAGAACCACTGCATCAGAACAATAATAATGTTATCCACTGAGTGCTGTCCAGATAAAAAGTCTCATATGCATTGCTTCAATTTCCCCCAATACTTCTTTCATTTTTTTTGACTGCCAACATGTAATTCACACTGAAGAAGACCTGGAAATTTCAGGGCCACATAAACCAGAGACATGGCTGTATCCTCCAAGCACCAAAGCACCCAGGACACCCAGGCTATCTTGGTGGCATGCAGGAACAGCTTGGACACATTATCTCCCAGGTCACTGCGTGGAAGTTACTAAGAGGCTGTACCACTTCAGGATGAATCAGGGATTCTGCCCAACTGGCCACTTTCACCAACTGTGGGCTCTAATCAGTAAACAGACACACCTGAACATTGCCCAAAATAAAACTGGATGCGCCCCCATTTTTGACGTGGTATAGCTGGAAACTCCTTAAGATGTCTGTCGTAGTGAGGAACAGATTCCTCAGCAGAAACACTGAGGAGAAAGGCAAGGGTGCTAGGTGATCCTATGTCCCGATAGCTTGAAGCCACAAAGGGAGATTTGTTAAATTTTAAGATTTTTTTAAAATTTTTCCAAAACTCCTATGAAAACTGGCATAGCTTTTGCCCATTTTATGGCTAAAGAAACTGTTGTCTAACCTTGCATTGCCATAACAAAATACCCAAAGGAAATCGACTTCTCAAGAGAAAAGGATTCCTTTCTTTAAGTTCCAGACCAGCATTGTGTGTGTTGGTGGGGGAGGGGGCATTTCTTGTTGGGCCTCTGAGAATGGAAGTTGTCATGGCAGGAGCACATAGTAGCTCAAAACTGCTCACACCATACTGCAGGAAGCAATACGGAAGAGGAAGAGACCGGGGTTCCATTAGTTCACACCTGAGGACCTTCTGAAGGTCCAATGTATCTCCCACCCTAGGGACCAAGCCTTAACTACAAGAGCCTTAGGAGAGTAACTCTGCTGAAACCCAAAGAGAATTTGAGGAGGGTAAGGGTCTCACCCACATCACACAGCTTGCCTGTGGCCAAGCCAAGACTGAATCCTCAGCTCTAGAGGCCAGAGTTGACACCAGAGATCTCCCTCAATCATTCTCTACCTTATTTTGCAGCTTTTATTTTTTTTTTATTTTTTTTTAATTTATTTATTTATTAAAGATTTCTGTCTCTTCCCCACCGCCGCCTCCCCTTTCCCCCCCCCCCCCCCCCTCCCC